>NW_011371368.1:1021699-1069029 GCF_000150735.1 Paracoccidioides brasiliensis
CCGTTCATCCCACCTGCCATCGAGAGCTCCCGTGAGAAGAAGCTCGGGAACCCACATTCGAATAGGTGAGTTCTTCAATTCTTTATTGTTTGAATTTTTCATCTTTGGTGTCTATTTACATGTATATAGAGCTGACGACAATGCACCTACTTTTACCATGTAGATATCCTCCTCTCTGCTTCCACTCCCGCTAGCAAGTGGAGTAACTGGAAAATCAGTTCATTGACCTACCACCTAATAACATATCCATAGAATTCACGTGTTTATTACGGGGTAGACACCTCTACCTTGTGGTGGTCCACTCTCCCCCACTGAAACCGAGCAAGAGTCCATTTGAGGGTTGGATTTGGAATGGCTTGAAATTTACATGAGTACATGAGGAAATGGAGTTACGGAATGGCTATTTGGTTTCTTATTTTTGTCTTTCGATTTTTGCATACCTAGGAGCAACAAACGAAGTAGGTTGGGATTGGATTGGCGTTGGCTTTGAGATCTATAGTGTTCTGGAAACTTGTCAGTGGCCGGCAAAGCTGAATGCATGGAGAGGCGAATCCAAAATGGATTTTCAAACTGATAAATATTCCTAACCCTCACCGGGTCTAACAAAACCCATATGATCGGCGGGAATGTCGATGCTGCTACAGCTGTTTTAAGTTAATTATTTTTTACATCAGACAACATCAAAAATATTAAACAAACGCATACAAAACTATACACCAACCCCTCAGATCAGTCGATATACACTCCTACCGGCAACTTTTTAGAATGACTTAGACAAGTTATTATCACAACCCGCCCAATAAACTAAAGCCGATTTCCTCTCTTCGGCCTATAGGGTTCCGCCGCCTCATACTTCCCTTTCTCATGAACTCTCTCCGACTGCGTTTCTGGCTCATGCCTCGTTGCAGCAGGATCATGTCCAGCCTCCCTGCTCGGACTAGCCGTATCATCCGTATCTGATCCCGATTTCGCACGTTCCGCTTGCGTTACTCCTATACCACCCGGAGATGGGGAAGTTTGTGACGATGCTGGCATGTCGCTTGTTGCAGAAGAGAAGGCCATTTCGCGTTTCTCTTGACGGGCGGCCTCCTCCCTGCGGCGTAGGATTTCTTCGTGTCGGTTGGCGCGGCTGGCGTTTACGGACTTTTTCGCAAAGTAGTAGGCACCGCCACCGGCTAGGGAGTATGCGGAAGAGTAGTTGTTAGGTCAAGTGATGGAATTGGGGGTTTGTGGAAATGGCATATATTTATGGATTGCGGGTTAAAAGTGTTCATGGATTTACGTACCGAGACATAGTGTGCCCCAGCCCACCCTGTTTGCGAAAACATGGCCATATTGGTTAAATACCGAATAATATATATGTCACAATGGAATATCGGGGTAGCTTAAAAGTAGGGATCTGCGGTGTGGGTATGCGGTAGAACATACCAGGTTGATCTGATCTTTAATATGCCAGTACGTAGGGTGAGTATTCGTATTCTTCATATGATAGGGATATGACATAGGGTTCGGAAACGTACTGTGTTCATTTTTGTTAATTAGGGGTATTTAATTGTCTCTTAATATGAGCCTTGGTAAATTTCTGCTGTTAACATCGAGAGAGCGAAAATCGTCGATGACGCCAGGATTGTAATGTGCAAAAAAATGCGTAGGTTGAGCTGGCGTCGTTGACGGAGAATTAGGAACAGGGCAAATCAGTGGTTGAGAGTTGCACAAAGTAGATCAACAACGATCCGGAGAACTGCCTAGTAGATCCGGTTAAAGAAGATGACATGCAGCATGAACTTCCGTGAATTTATTTTGCTTGGTATAGATACTTCTATCTACATTCATCAAGAAAAATCCATATTCTCGGTATCACGTGACTTATATCACATGATCATATTGACTAAGTCTACGGGAGCCTAAAACGGCGTGAGTCGCAAAATTCCAGATCAAATCGGAGCTTGGACGGAAGACTCCTAATGTTTATCCATCTTTCTTATGCCTCCATCTATTTTCTCCCACATCCAAAAGTGAAAGACCATGATTTTCTGGTTGGCTTCTCCTTCACCTGGCTATAGTGTATTGTGAGCAAGATATCATGCTCCTGTCATTTCATGAGACAAACTCTTCAGCTCCGGTTGAGACTCTGCGTCCTGCTCCTCCTCCCCCTTTGCTTCGAAAACCCAAGAGTCACGACCTGCCGCTTCGCAGAATTGAGGGTTTGTCACTTCGTCGCTGGACAATATCTGCGGGGATATGCCTCCCAAAAGGAAAGCGGCTGGTAGTATGCTCACTCCTTTTTTCCTAGGGTTTGCTTCCACTGTCGCTGACCAGTTTCGGATAGGTGGTCTTTCAGAACGGCCTTCCAAACGGGCCACTCCGGTCCCAGCTTCCACACCGCACAGTGTCCTCAGTAGTGATGAGTATTCAGATTCGGGTGCAGCGGATGATAGTGAATATGATGGCGATAGTCTGAAACGTGAGTCTGCCTTGCTCAGTGGACGGGTTGCAGGTTGCAGTTATGAGAACTCGGTCCTGAAATGAGAATCAAATTCGCGCATCCAGAGGTAGTGGAGAAGTTTTCTCTTCAATCCTTCAGCCAAAAGAAAAGGCCCGAAATCCAACGACAGGATCCCCATTTTGGCTACAAAGACTTCTCGTCCTTGCCTTTAAAGCCGGATCATGCAAACCGTCCGCTATGGATCGAGCCGCTAAAAGGCACCATCACTCTGGAAAGCTTCTCGCCGCTAGCATCCCAAGCACAAGATTTCCTTACAACGATAGCTGAACCATTATCGAGACCTACGCATTTACACGAATATCGATTGACTGGAAACAGCCTTTATGCCGCTGTATCAGTGGGACTACTACCTAGGGACATAATTAATTTCCTCGATCGATTGTCAAAAACGCCACTACCGGAAACAATCAAATCTTTTATCATCAATTTTACAAAGTCATATGGAAAGATAAAAGTCGTTTTGAAGCACAATAGATTTTTTGTCGAAAGTTCGGATCCTGCAACGTTGCAGATGCTTCTTCAAGATGAGGTTATTGGCCCACAGAGACTACAGAATTCGGAGGGTATAATACAGCAAGCTGCTCCAAAAATGGGAGGATTGGTCATCCCTGGAACCAAAGATGCAGCTGGAGTGAAACAAACCCAAGACCAGAAGCTAGCAGGAGGAGAGACGAATGGCCGACCGAAGGAGGACGACATCTTAGTTGATTTGAGGGAAGAAGACGACGACGATGACCCAGGGCAGGTTCATAGCTTTGAGATTCCGAATACCGCCGTGGAAGCGGTTAAGGCTCGATGCCAGAGTATGGGTTGCCCAGCACTCGAAGAATATGATTTTAGAAACGATGAAATCAACCCTACACTTGATATAGACTTGAAACCCAACGCACAAATCCGGAGTTACCAAGAGAAGAGTTTGAGCAAAATGTTCGGCAACGGACGAGCCAAGAGCGGGATAATCGTGCTGCCTTGCGGTGCAGGAAAAACACTTGTTGGGATAACTGCGGCTTGTACAATCAAGAAAGGAACGATTATCCTTTGTACTAGTTCGATGTCTGTTGTCCAGTGGCGGAACGAATTTCTCCGGTGGTCGAATATTGACCCCGGTGATATAGCCGTCTTCACCTCAGACAACAAAGAAAAATTCAAGAGAAGTACCGGAATCATTGTGTCCACATATTCTATGGTGTCACAAACACGCGCCCGTTCGCATGATGCGCAGAAAATGATGGACTGGTTGCAGTCTCGGGAATGGGGTTTGATGCTTCTGGATGAAGTCCATGTCGTCCCCGCATCGATGTTCCGAAAAGTCACGTCAGCTATTGCTACCCAGGCAAAACTTGGGCTTACAGCTACACTTCTGCGTGAGGATGACAAGATCAAAGATTTGAACTTCTTGATTGGTCCTAAACTGTACGAAGCAAACTGGATGGAGTTGTCTGAACAGGGCCACATTGCAAAGGTTCAGTGCGCTGAGGTTTGGTGTCCCATGACGACGGAATTTTACACGGAGTATATGCGCGAGAAATCTAGGAAGGCAGCTTTACTGTACATTATGAACCCGAGAAAGTTCCAGGCGTGTCAGTTCTTGATCGACTACCATGAAAAGCGTGGAGACAAAGTCATTGTTTTCTCTGACAATGTGTATGCTCTGGAACGATATGCTCTGAAATTGAACAAAGCCTATATCTATGGTGGAACTCCTCAAAATGAGCGCTTGCGGATTCTGGAGAATTTCCAGCATAACGAACAGGTCAATACGATCTTCTTGTCCAAGATTGGTGATACCTCGCTAGATCTCCCGGAAGCCACTTGCTTAATTCAGATATCATCGCACTATGGATCACGTCGTCAAGAGGCCCAGCGCCTTGGGCGTATCCTGCGAGCTAAACGCAGAAACGATGAAGGCTTCAATGCTTTCTTCTATTCACTCGTGTCAAAGGACACTGACGAAATGTTTTACTCCTCAAAACGGCAAGCTTTCTTAGTTGATCAGGGGTACGCCTTCAAGGTGATCACCCACTTGGAAGGGATTGAAAATCTGGAAGGCCTTGCATATGCCACCCCAGGGGAGCGTCGGGAACTACTGCAAGAAGTGATGTTGCAGAATGAAACATCTGCGGTTGTAGAAGAGGTTGTGGATGATCTTTTCAGTGGACGTTCAGGAGGCCCGAAATCTCGAGCTGCGATGAACAAAGCTGCGGTGAAACGCAGCGCAGCGACTTTGAGCGGACTTGCTGGCGGTGAGGATATGGCGTATGTCGAACATAATAAGAGCAGAAATAAGCAATTGAAGGAGAAAGTGGGTCATCACCCACTATTCAAGAAGATCGAGAGAGATCGCTTGAAGAGGAAGCAGGCCCTGAGCCAAGCTAAAAGATAGACTGGAAACTGGTGGTTATCCTATCATACATTGGACATACATGTATGGGTATTTGAGATATATATATATATATTGAAGTTCTGGCTATTTAACTCCTAGCGTTCTATTTTCATTCATCTCTGGACCAAGGGCATCGAATGTAAGTGGTATCACCTGAAATTGATGGAAATTCGCATGTCGTTTTTCGGATACATCTTTTCTCGTGCTGCTGCGAATGCCGCGTTGTTGTCTTTCAAAATGACCCCGTACTGCGTTTTGCGATACTATTGCAGGCATTTGGTAATAGAATTGGGAGATTCAAAGCCTCTGGGTCTATGGTTTCAAGATATTCTATGGAACCTCAGATATAATATAATTGTTACCAACTCGCCATGTGGCCCTCCCATCTTGACTAAAGTAGCTCGAAACAGAGAGAGCAAAATTCGGTCCACGATTTTCCAAGTTCTGTTCATCCGTTGTTCAGGTTGCCACCACCCGGCCATTCCTTCATCGTTCCATTGATTTCTGTTCTTCTCTCTATTGGATGGATCGTAAAGCAACAAGCGAAGCATGACACGAGCAAATCGGAAGCATACTTCAACGCCGAGCCCCGCCTCACTCCTCTCAAGTCAATTAGCCACGGTAGACTCTCATTCCTCAAGAAGGTTAGTCTAACTAGTTGCACACTGATTTCTAATCCCCAGCGTCCAGGTCCTCTCCAAGACTGCCAATTGCTGCTGGACATGTCGAAACCCAGGCCTCAATGTTCGTATTAGCGAGCTCTTCTCAAATAACAGCAGTATCCACGGGTCTTCGGCTTTTCACGCGTGCTCGATGCATCCAATGCAGTTGGTGGGACAGCCCAGCCTTGCAAAAATTAATGATATCCCAGGTTCTAGGTCTTCGGCTAGTCCAGAGTCTAAAAAAAGTTAAATCTGCTACAGATCGATCGGAGGTTGAGGCACCGGACAGCAGGCGACTCTTATGACGTAACCATCTGTCTGTTCCTTGTGTGAATGTTGCGTGTGGCTGGGAAGTTTTACATCCTGGGGCTCATTATATCAAAACCCCATAACCCGATGTTATCTGGGTTGGACAGCAGTTAAATTATCTGAAGAGTTCTGGTTGAATGATCATCAACTGTTCTATCATTCAACAATCGTTACTTTGTTTCCCCGCAGTTAAGTTCAACTGCGTCAACTGATATATTCTGGATATAAAACTCTGCCATATACCTCGCGCACCTCGACCTCTCACTGCTGAATTGTCTGGAATCCCGCCTAGATCAGACAAATATCACGCAGCAGAAGCGTCTGAGAACTCCTTATACGAACACCACAGTTTTGTGCTTTACACGCGACCAGATTCATATATATGACCATCTTCGCGCCAAAGTTTGGATATCCATCTGTGAACAATATTGCTTCCTGTTCTTCGCTCATCAGAGGAATATTGCTGGCACCACAACCGAGAACCATATCAGCGATTTCAAACAGAAGGATCATCCCCAAGATTGAAGAAACAACACCAAGAACTGGAATAGTCGAATATAGAACTCCTCTCATCAGTCTACAGAACCTAAATCTTCACCGGTGTCAGAGAACCATGGCTACCACTACACAGGTCAAGGTGTTGAAGTCTGATACGGGGATTCTGGACCGCATGCAGAATGACCATTCTGCAAAGAAGGCGTCTGAATTGCTGCAGACGGATATGGAGAAGCATCATATTTTCTTCAATGAGATGGGGTTTCATGGTTAGTGAAGTTCCTCCGTTTGAGATATAATTTTTTCTTGGAACCTGTGCCTTTTTTTTTCTCCAAGTAGCGGGCGAGGTCTTCTACATTTAGTTCCCTTAATGCTTTTGATTTCCTTTATTTTACATGCTGAAATCCCATGTTTGATTGGATTCAGCTAACTACACGTGTTTTACGTCAATCCCCTGGTGTATGTGCCCGTCGTATTTGATACGCAACCGTCCCCATTACCCCATATGCTACCTCTATTCAGCGAATCGACGACCTGTAACCGTCCCGGTGAAGCTAACCGTGGACAGATCATATTACTCATCATATTTTGACGTCCTTTGCCTTAGGGGCGTCTCCGGCTGCCCTGCAGAAGGCTTTTGACAACAACTCGTCCTACCAGTTGCCAAGACGCCCTGTTGATGAAGCCATAGTACAGAAACTAGGGAGCAAGGATGAATTTAATGCTTATGCAGAAAAGAGGGATCAATACCCTAACTTTCTGGCTTTCTTTCAGCGTCAAATTGATAGTAGGGGGATCGGACCGGTTGTAAATGAGTATCTATTCGCTAATAATAAGCTAGCGGATGATATGCTTGTCAGGCTATTTGGCGGTACGCCTCTTGCAAGTCAATTTTTTTTTTGAGGTTTACCTTAGATTTTGTCTTCCTTTCCCTTTGAACTAAACCCTACAGGGCTCATCCACCCATTTATCCACCTCGGATTCGGCCTCGAGTTCAACCAACCTGCCATTGTCGCTCAAGGCCTTGCCGAAACCGCAGTTCATCAAGCAAATCTAAAACCATTTCTCTTGCCAGCTGAACGGGCAGCAGGTGGGGTTGGAAAGGAGGGCCAGAAGTCACTGGTTCAGCTTCAACAAGAAATTCGCTTTAATCATAAGCTCCGCACCTCCGTGCACTGGGATGATGAGAATAAGATACTTGATGGAGTGATGACTCGAGCACCTAGCGAGATGATCGAAATTGCGAGCCAATTCTCTGTCGGACCACATCAAATCGAAGAAAAGCTAGCAGAATTAGTCAATGCTGTTGGTACGTGATAAGAATCCTAGATCGTGAACAGCAGTGGGCACTCTACTCTCTATCCCCAAGCACATGGACCTCTATTACCCCTGTGATTATTGCCCCTTGGTCTACCGTGCCCCTTGCAGACAGAGCGGAAGTTAATTCAACAATATCAACAGTTTACTTCACGGGCGCCGCGCAATGTCCTCCCAAATGCATTAAGTTCGACTTTTTTTACATGCACTGCGTCACCAGCGCGATTTTCCTGCGTGCATTCATCTCCCAACCCTGGCTAAGTGAGCAAAACAAACTCCGCATTCTGGAATGGAAGGGCCGCATGGACCTCCTCGTATATACCTCTCGAGGTGCAACAGAGCCACACCCGGAGGATATCTCAACCTATAATCCGAGACTGTCGTGGGAGGAAATATTTTCGAAAACTGTTAACCATGACCGCGATGACGGACACGCAGCAAAGTTCATCCGTACTCTTGCTTACGGCCAGGAGCTGTGTCAGCCATTTGAGCGGGATGAAGGAAAATATAAGGAGGCGTTTTTGATCAGGGGAGATATGTGGATTAAGTTGGCGAACATGGGTGAGTGCTCCATGAAATTTTAATAATATTTACCTTTCTGCTTCAAAATTCATGTATTAGTCTTATCTTTCTTTGTCTCCTTTTATCACGTCCAATCATGGACCCTGAGTAATCCATCCAATCACTCTGCCAAGTTTTTACCCCTCCCCCGCGTCGTTTGAAATGATTCCATGGAGTTACATCGCTAAAAAAAAAATATTCTACGAATATCTGCCTTGTCAATCTCAAATAACACATTTCATTCTCACCCTTGCTCCGCAACAATGGCCCAAGTTCCAGAACATTTCAAAACCAAAAAGCCACATACAAAACAATCAAAATGTCTCTAGCCGCATCTTCCACGTTTACCCCCAGCACATCGCCCTGTTCCTGAATTTCCCGAGCCCTTGCCCTACTCTACCCTGTACATATCTATTCTCCCGTTAATATTCCACATCTAGCTTGGCTGAAAGAACTGGGCTCCCAAGTTTCCCATCTTATCATAGCCAAATTAATTGTTCCGAAAGCTTTGCTGACATGCGTGCTCTTATAATAGTTATCGACTCTATTCAGGAGAGCGACAGTATGTGGATTAGGAATACCGGGTTCCCTGAAGCGTGGGAAGGGGTTGCGGAGAGATCGAAACTCTAGGTTTGGATCATGTGGCCTTTAACTGCCTGTTCTGGGGTCTCTTGACAGCATTGGAATTCATGAATGGATTTCGGAGGCATGCGGACATGCCTTGAGAATGGAGTATTACAGTCATGTCCAGAAGTAAGAAATAGTACTCGGAAAAGCGTTAGCAAAAAGAAGTGGGATAATATGGTTTATATTCTCACCTTTTTTAGTATTTTTAATTTTATATCTAATTTTTTTTTTAATACTGGAACACTCTCATATTTGCTTTTTTGTTTGAAGAAATGCTAGTAGACGAAAGCATCCTTGATGTGGAAATTCCCCTAAAATGTGACCCCGCCAATGTAGATATGGCCTAGACTGTGAAGTGAAGTGTAAAGGATAAGCCATCCGGGGTAATCATGAAGGACTTCAAGGCTTACAACTGCAAGAGTAGTGCCAAGCAATATAATTTGTACCGGCGAGAAAAATAACAATAATACTGGTATTTGACATTAAAAGTTGCAAATAGGGAGCTATCCCCTTATTACTAGGAAAAAGACAAACTATAGTTAATGAACAAAATGGAGCTATGTTGTCTATTGCAACTTCGGAAGAAGCCCTCATAAAAGAAGAGAATAATGTCATTGCTGTGTCAATCCCATCCACCCCATGCCACCATGAAAAAAAAAAAAAAAAAAAAAAAAAGGAGAAGACAAGTCTGCCTGAGAAAACGGAATCAAAGGATATCTTGAATTGGGTGAGGAATGGGAGCCAGCCTATTGGTGACGCCTGAAAAATGACATAATCAACTGAATAGAAGGAAATAGAGGGTAATAGGAATCGAGAATGGATGAGTTGAAATTCAAGGCTTCGACTTTGACAAAGGGAGACACTGGAATGTTTTAGTTTTATTCTGTTTCATTTGGGGAGAGAAGGGGGAAAGAGAGAGAGAGTTGCACCGCAAGGGGAGTTGTATTTGTAGAAAGACTTGCATCAGTCGTTGCCTGCCTTTAGATGGAATAGTAATAAAAGCTGCAGTTATTAGGTAATGGAACAGGTTCTACATGTTTCGAGGAGGATGTCGTTTTAACAGAACGAACGGAACCTGAAAGAAGCACATAAAGTTAAGAAAGGGACATACTATAAATGAGATAATTAGGTGCCGCCGACGGAGAGGTCTTCTTACTCGTGTCAGATTTCCGTTTGCGGCCCGGTTTATCCTCTGATTCTGCAGTAGGTTTGCTTTTGTATATTCGTTTTCGAAGGCTAGGTCTTCCTGGGAGCTTTAGCAATGACCCTTTCTGGCTGTTTGTAGAACTAGATGTAATGGAGGGACTTTGAGGAGGCATCGAAATGCTGTCGATTGGAGAGAGCGTTGTTATATCGGTCTGAGAGATTTCAGAGATGCTACGGCCAGATTCACCTGAGGATCGACTTCGCTGAGTAGATACGTCATCTTGGCCTTTCGATTTATCTTCGACATAATTTGGAGGTTTGGGCAAATTGGGGGTTTCTGATGGACTGGTCTCGGGAGTTTGTGACTCATCTGTCGGCGACGGATCAGGTATGTCTGATATAAGAACACTAGTTGGGTTGTCCTTGGACGATTCGCGATAATTCTGCGTAGAAGACTGAAGTCCGGTCATTTCACACCGTTGGCATGCTTTAACAGCGTGGTCGAGCACTCTAACCTTACTAACGAGATGTCTTCGGGCAATCTGGGTATCTTCGGAATCAGCCGCGATGCGCTCGATTTTTTCATTTGATAACTGCACAATCTTCGATGGCGATAAAATATTCTCAAGGTTTTCGATAAGGCAGTTTTCCACAGCAAGGCCGGCAACGTTGTCAATGAATACCGGTAACGCGACAGCGTAATATGTTTCCATACAGTCGAGAATTTCGTAATAAACGCTTGTATCACTACCTTCATCCTGGAATTCATCAATTCCGTTCGAGCCATTTAAGGTCCGAAGCCGATGGATCTTCGCGGTCAATTTTCGACTTAGTGTAGCAGGAATAACGCGTTTATAAGGTGCTGCCAACTCTTCAATTTTGTTGTTTAGTTCCTTCAACCGATCGCTCATCTCCTGGTCCAGTAGCTCCCGGAGTATGGCTTCGCCAACTTCGGCACCAGCAATATGATGGAGTAAATCGTCAAGAAACAGTTTTACCTTTTTCCATAACTCGTACACATGAGCTTTGGCCATGGAAGTCCATTTAATTGAGTAGCGAATGAAAAGCTCGCCTACTGCTTGGGAATTGACCAATCCATTAGATTCCCTATTTTCTTTTTGGCTTAGTAGTTGAGAAAGTCCATTAATAAAGGAAGATCGCCCAACTGGTTGTGGGTAATCAGGAGTTATCTGAACAGGCGCCTGATCCACACCTTCCTGGGTAGTATCGTCATAAATGTTATAGCTATGACCGCGGTCCTCCATGTCGGCAGCAAAATCTTCCGCCCAATTACGAATTATAGACCGCAGTCGCCTTACGGAGGTTTGGGGGTGATAACGAAAATAAGAATCCTGGTAATCTCCAGCTGTGGCGGATCGTGAGAGGGCTTGAAATCGTTCAGCGATGGTTGTTAAGTATAATCGCTGCGCCGTATCCGATTTCCGGTCCGGTCCAAGCTTTGCCATTAATGTACGGCTCGTTTCCAGATCTTGTTGAAGTTCGGCAGACAAGCTCGATAACTGAGATTCAACTTGGCCAAGTAGGATTTTAGTCAGCCGACTTCGAAGGGATTCAATACCAGTGCAGTTTGGAGAAAGTGTTTTCCAGGGCATCGAGGTGGACAGAAACAAGTTTTCCATGTCGTCCCGTTTAAAATAACGACTTCTCTTCTCAGTGGTGTCGTTATTCATAAGGACATGCCATCCTAGCCGTAGGGGAGTATCCTGGTTCCTGGCACGCGCAAAGAAGCTCTCCTCACTGGCAGAGCCTGGTTGAAGAGTGTCCGGCTTCGTGATGATTGCCATTGTGCGAGGACTGCAAGACTTGGTCATACGCAGCACCAGTTGCTGAGATATACTATTCTCAGCCGATACAATGGCTAGGATAATGCTCCGAGGATTCCTCATGTACGCCTCGGTCAGGTTTTGGACAAGGGCAACATCCTCCATTGTTTGGTGCATCCCTGGCGAATTGATCAGGCCGGGTAAGTCGACCACAGTTAGGTCTGGTAATGAAGGACCGGAAACTTCTAGCTGTAAAATATCAAGTGAATACCTTCCGTCCGAAATCAAACCCATGATCAGCCTGGCCTCCGAGAACAACTTTGGGATATCTTGAAGCCAGTTGTGTGACCGGGCAAATATGCCTAGTTTGTGTCGATGGTCTGGGGCTGCATCTGGGCCAGGTCGAATTTTCACCGAGGCGGAGGATTCATTTGACCTCCGGAGGATAACTTCTGTTGCAAACCTGGTACAAAGTCCATTACTCGTTGGCAGTGCGACTCCGGTTAGGGCCTCGAAGACCGAACTCTTCCCGCTATTTTGGTCACCACATATCACCACCTGTGGTAAGGCCAACCGGCGACGAAACCCCAGATTCCGAAGCTCATCAAGTCCATCGAGAAATTCCCTTTGTCCTTTGGATTGAAGTAGATGGAGGGAAGAGGTGTCAAAAGTATCCATTATTTGGCTAGGGCCCTCTGGGCTAGCGATGGGTTCTCAGAAGCATACACCAGGAGTAAAGAGTATAGTAAGCGTATAATTGAGAAGATGGAAGTTGTGAGGGTCAAATTTGAAAGAAGGGATAGTCACAGCTATATTATACTGATGAATGGCGGACGCGACCACTATGACAGGGTGCAGAAGCGAGCCGCCGAGACTCCATTGCATAAAAGCCGAAGGGACTTAAAAGGAATCCCAGAGACTGAGTTATCCTCCAAATCATACATTGCCAGGGATTAAAATCTTACGGGATGTATTATTGAGCCAAAAAGAATGGTGGAAATAATGAAATACTAGATGCTTAACGATCGGTAGGGATTAGGACCTAAGAAAAGCCACGGGTCAATGAACCCACATTAGATCAGGTCGTCACCACAAGGACTAGAAACGAACGACGATTCCAGAAATATTAGAAGCCTTGGAATCGTCAACCAATCCCGCAATCCCAACTGACCAGTGACCAGGTTGGGGTTTATGCGGGGAGCGGGGCTCACCAGCCACCACGATACAGTGCAGGGGTTTAGAGATTATTGGTCGCGCTAACGATACATTTCACGACCAGGATCTCACAGATGAATCCTGAATTAGATCAACGACATCGGTAGCACCATGGCGGAGAGCCGGAAGACCCTTGACACCGCAATAGTGAACCTTGGACTTTTTCTTTGCTGATGAAAGATGGAGATGTTGAAGTCGTAGTCTAATATTTCCTAATCAGGACAAATGAAGCTATCCCTAAGTCAGGTGATTTATATGCTTGGTTTATTGAGGCGTTTAAAACTACAATTGCTTAAGGCTGACTAAACGTTCTTGGCCAATAGGAAGACAAGGAACGTGAGGAAGAATGAAGTTTATTCGGAAAACTTATCGGGCCGGCTTAAAATGACTTCATCCCAAACGTCGACTGATCAAACGTCAATCAATCTCCAATCTTCAAGTTTTCCAACCCTCAACGACAAGTTACTCAGGAAAGACCAAGACAACGTAATCGAACAGACAATTATTACTTGCTTATAATCAACCATTCTTTATTCTTCACTCTATCAGGCTACGTGGATGCAATAATGGCTGATTCCGGTGACCGCAATGGTCCGAGTGCCAACAACAAACCCGACCGCCCACGTCAGCCCGAAGAAGAGAACCCTTTTATAGCATTTTGCCGCTATGCGGACGAACACTTCGCTTCACTATTGCAGTCTTTCATAGGGCTTCCCTCCACTATTTCACCTCCCACATCAAGGAATTGGTTATACTTCCAGGGACGGGATCCTGCGCGAATGTTTCATCATCAGAGACTTCAGGCACCCGAAGTTAAGGCTGACAACCAGGATACACAATGCAACGGTCGATGGAATAAGTCCGAAACATGTTCCTGTGGCCGTGACGATTCCAAGAGAACTCCCCACCGTAGCCAAGATGGCTCTCAAGGCGCTGCGGGGCATCCGACTGTCCCGTTCGATCACTGGCTGTTAACTGGGCGCCGTTACTTTGAACATGAATTTCCATCTTCTATTTTTGAATCTCCTCTGGATAGCTTATGGCCCTTTGAACCTTTTCACCTCTTTCCACTTTTACGCCGTTCCAGTTCTCCGTTCTCCATCGATTTATTGACATCGTCCAATTCGCCAGGATGGCCCATTCAGTACCTTCTGTTTTCTCCCTACTCTCCACTTCACCTTGAACGTCAGCAGAACATAGGGCAGAAGCCGCACGAGAACCTTTTATCCTCGTTATTCTCTTCATTGGTCCCCTCCCACAATACACATGAATCTGAAACCCCACACTGGCGGGAGGCGTTCGAAGATCTATTGCGCATAGAGAATGGCAAAGATATGTTGAATGGCGATGCAAGGGCGGTCATCAGAAAAGAAACTCCAAAAGATTGGATTTCTGGGATCATTGACAGAGGTAGCCTTGGTAATCGTTGGTCTCACGTCCGAAAGGGACCAAATGATTATTTCAACTACAGGTACAACCGGTCATACGATGGTAGTACTTCAAACAATATGGAGATCTCCCATCCTGAGCCTATAAATGAATCCGATGATCGGGAACACGATATGCGGGAAGACAAATGGCTAACGGAACTCGATCTATACGAGAAATTTTTGAACCGCGTGAATGAACCCTCGGATGAGGGGACTGTTCCCTTTGTTAGCCCACTGATGGGAATGATAATTGAAGATCTGCTAAGACAACGGAAAAAGCTTCTCGAGCAACAGAGCCGATGGGAGCGGGAGACCGAGAACGAGGCTCACTATTCCCAGTTCAAAGATTGTCAGAAGGACCTCGATCAGCCCGAAAAAATGACCCATCCAGAATCAGAGATAGAGACAAACATGCCTATTTCGATGCCACAAGCACAATCCTCTCCATATGTCATTTCCACGATGACCACAACCGAGCGCAAGACTCTCCCTGACGGTTCTGTCCAGACTACTATTACTCGGAAACGACGGTTTTCTGATGAAAACGAAGAAACCAGCGAAACCGTTCATATAGAGAACGCCAACCAAACCGTAGCAGAAGGTGAACAGACGAGCCAGAACCGGAAGCAGGAGCCCCTCGAAGTAGCTAACAGACAAAAGAAAGGCGGTTGGTTCTGGAAAGGTTAATCACATTTACATTTACCACGACTCTCTAGTATTTTTCTATATATCTTATAATCGTTTACCATCCCTTCTCCTCACATTTTGTTACTTAAAATATTTTCTCGCCACTCCTAGCGCTGATCATTTGCGGGGGATTTACTCTCGTGTAAGGCTGGAACTTATAATTATGATGTTTTGGTTTCATTTAATTTTATGCTTTGTAGTTGCTCATCTAGTTTTGAACATAAGGATTTAGGGCTTCCGAAAGAATGGAGAGCATGTTGACAACGAATGGTGATTGCGCAGAAATTCTAGTAATATATACCACGGCATATTGCAGATGCCAAACCTGACCGTAGCTTCTTCTCCCATGTTCCATTTTAAACACAAACATGAAAGGCTCCTCTATATCCCCTCCAATAATAACAAGTTAAAAAATGCATTCCAGCTGACCCTTTAATCGTTGAATCAGGAAGAATTCAGATAGCGGACCGCTTTTTGACGATGCCTGAGTTTCTATCGACAGTCGGATAGCCGAACTCAAATGTAAACAATAATAAACCCCGTTAAGTCCGAACGGGAGATGTTTATTGGCCGGGCAGAAATATCAATATCAGAATGAGCAGACCACAAGACACATGCGAATGATACAGTTCACAACTAGTTGCTTTGCGAGGGGTTCATGAACATCACCATGAATGGCATATACATGTGTCAAAATTTATTAATTAGTGCATCAAGAAACTTTGCATGGGTCGTTCACTTGTTTGGTTAAAATCTGATTGTTATCATTAGGGTTTGACAGAGGCTTTGAACGGACCGCGCGAGGGAATTGTGGCTTCGTACGGCTTGTAAGTGCACGCCTGACGAATTAAAACTTGGAGCCAATCTCAATGACATAGCTGGAACAGTATACCCAGAACCAATTGAATGGCCAGAAATCACACCCAGTGAGATACAGAAGACAATTCAAAAGGTGACTGCAAAGAAAGCACCAGGCCCAGATGGAATACCAAATCTGATTTTAAAGATTCCGGTAGAAGAGCTGACTCAGCCTCTCACAATTCTATTCAATGCCTGCATGGAACAGGAATACTGCCCAGACCACTTTCGAAGATCTATAACAGTAGTGCTCAGAAAACCAGGGAAAGAGGACTATACTCAGACCAAATCCTATCAACCAGTGGCTCTGCTAAATACAGTGGGGAAACTGCTGGAGAAGATCATTGCCAAAAGAATGTCCTACTGGGAAGAGAAGCATGATCTTCTTCCAGAAATGCATCTGGGTGGCAGAAAAGGAGTCTCAACTGAACATGCCCTGCACTGGCTGCTGGAGAAGATAGAAACAGCACAAAAGGAACAGATAACATCCAAAACAGTATCCATACTGTCTTTGGATGTTTCAGGTGCCTTTGACTATGTCTCACACCCAAGACTCCTTCACAATCTCCAAAAATGAAGAATTCCAATTGCTGTGGTGAGATGGATAGAAAGCTTTCTGATAGATTGGAGAACCTCTATCAAGCTCCCAGAAGGCAGCTCAGAGGAAAGAAATGTGCAATCAGGAATTCCACAGGGATCACCAATGTCACCAATACTCTATCTATTCTTCAATGCAGATCTGGTGGAGGACTGTCAGAATCCAGAAAGCAACACAGCAGGAATGGGCTGGATAGATGACATGAATATTGTGACCTCAAGCAGCTCAGCTGAAGAGAACTGCAGAACACTTGAAAGAATTCATGAAAAGTGCAACAAATGGAAGACAACACATGGCTCAAAATTCAATCCAGCAAAATACAGTCTGATACAACTGTCCTACAGATCCAGAGAACCCAATGACAGCTATACAATGATCATAAGAGGACATACAATCACACCAAGCTGATGCTGTCAGATACTAGGACTCATACTTGACAACCAGCTCAGATGAAAGGATCATATTGAGAAAGTGGAAGCCAGAACAACCAAGACTCTGGGAGCTCTCACCAGCCTGGCAGGATCTACCTGAGGCACAGGATATAAGGGTCTGAGAAATATCTATAAGGCTGTTATTTTGCCACAGATGACATTTGCAGCATCAACATGGTATGCACCAGCTGAAAATACACCCAACTACAGATCAGTACTGCTCAGCAAGCTTGAGACTGTGCAAAGAAAGGCAGCCAAGATCATCACAGGTGCATTCAAAACAGTTTCTGGACCAGCACTGGATATTGAGGCTCACCTTCCACCACTGCGACTGCACTTGGAAAGAATTACAGCTGAAACATACCTAAGGCTCAGAACAACCCCACAATGGAGCACCCTAGACAGAATTTGGAAAGAGGAAATCTGGCAGGGCTACAGGGATGACTGGGAATCTCTGTCAACAAAATGGACGCCTCTGGAATGACATGAACACCAATGCTGGAAGGCTCTTGGCAGAGAAGAGATTGGCAACCTGGAAATCAGAAAGCTCTATATAGTTCCACCCTGGTGGAAACCACCAGAGACACATATAGAGGATAGGGAAGCAGCAAGAAAGAGCCATGATAAGAGACAACTGGAAGGACTGGGAGCACAAAACAAGCTGATAGTATATACAGATGGAAGTGTCATAAACAACAAGGTAGGTGCCTCAGCAGTGCTTGAGAATCTTAACTTCACAGAAAAGATATACTTGGGAAATGCAACCAGAGCAACAGTCTATCTAGCTGAACTCAAAGGAATTCAAACAGCTATGTTCATGGCTCAAACCCTGAACAAAGATGCTATTATCTTCTCAGACAGTCAGGCAGCAATTCAGGCAATCCATGACCCTCAAATCAATGGTCAACAAATTCTTGAGCAAATTGTGGAAATCTGGAATCAACTCCAGGGGAGTGGTATCCAGGTTGAAATAAGATGGATACCAGCACATGAGGGTATGCCAGGGAATGAGCAAGCAGACATGGCGGCCAAGGAGGCCACAGGCTGGAGGCTAGCAAGAAATGCCCAAGGTCAGAATGTCCAGATGGACACTGATCAATTGGCGCGGACAGCAATCACCCAGACACCATTGAAGCTGCTCAAGACTAGGCTAAGGACCCAAATGGAGATGACTTTGGTGGAAACCTGGCAACATGAGAAATGAGGATGAGATCTCTTCTGAATAGCCAGAGAACCCAGCAAGAACATCCCTAGGCTTCACTCAAAGCTGACCTGACCTCTGTCAAGTATTCTAACCCAGCTGCGCACAGGTAACATCGGACTACACCATTTCCTGTGCAGAAGAAAGGCTCCAGGAGTTGAGGATGGAACATGTGAATGCAGCAGAGGAAATCAGACAGTGGCACATGTACTGCTTAACTGTATCAAGCACATAAGTCTCCAGAGGGACCTCTGGGTAGGGGAAAGAACTACAGACCTTCAGAAAATGCTCTCAGATCCAGATATGGCGGCTCAAGCCGCCAATTTTATGCTCAAAACCAAACTTCTTGGGCAATTTGGGAGTTTACAGGACCAAACTGTCAAGCAATGAGTTCTTAATTGTTTCCAGGCACTCAATAGCTCGCGCTGCAGCAATGTGTGTGGGCAAGGTAAGAAGGATATGACAGCCGCAAAGCAAAATCCAACTGACAACCAATGTCTTTTCTTATGTTATTTCCTTATATCTATTCACCCAATTCTTCTTAGGCACCACACAGGTGGCTGCCACCACCTGTGCAGTGATTTAATCAAAATCTTGTAATTAGTGATTTCTTTAAGTTTTGCGGGCGTTGGACGGATTAGGACTAGCTTATTCCCGCATAGCGGCCTTCGAGGCGGCTGGGTCGGTGTATGAAGTAATCAATCAATCAATCATAAATCAATGAAAACTTGGAAATGTCATCTTCTGGAAATCGAGCCATGTTGGATCACCTGCCATGCACACTGAATCCAGTGTACCTGATAGCTATGATAGGTTCGACTAAAAGACCTTCCTCCAGTTGAGAAGCAACTATTCAACTCAAGTCGCTAACTACCATTAGGCCGCTAGAGTTCGTTTGAATGTTGCTATCGACATCCAGACGCAGCCTTTCAGTTTCATTAGTGACCAATCCGAGAATACGCGGGCGCCAACTGTTTTGAAACGGCATAGAAATCAGCTTCGAGAAGAGGCTAAAATCATTGCTTGGCAGTGATGTATTCTTGGAGCTCAGTCACCAGATGGTTTGCAGGAAGAAGAAACATGTTGACCCCCGAAATATGCCTGTTTTCCTTGCCTTGCGGGTACGTCCATTTAACAGCTATCCCCTCCCAAACAGCCAACGCAAGCAGCCTGATGTATGCTTTTGGGGAATTCATCATGCACATGGAATTGTGTACCTAACGTATCCGATGAAAAGGAAGATGAAGAAGAAGCTGAAGAAGCGTCAGCAAGCGGCCCAGCCACGCCATGCCAACTTTCCCCGCCCCTTGGGATCGCGACTCGTCTAAACCCCTAGAATGGCAATGGCGCAGTTGCATATGCCACCGCTTATGTTCTTCTATGAACACTTCCCTACTACAGGATTCTTCCATCTCTAGTCCCGCGTATGATGAGTATATCTTATATTACCATAATAATTTTTCGTTGTGTTGCCTGGCGCGGCAAAATGCCTACGAAATGCCTTGTCGGCGCGGTGGGGTTGGCTTTTAGCGTGCCGGCAGGCTTATATTGAAGGCGTCGATGTGCTGTATCGGACGAACAAAATGCACATCAACGGAATGAAACTTTTTGGTCACCTACCACGGCTTCTGTTGCCACAGCGTCTTGCAGCGATAAAGTCCGCGGAGCTGGTCTGGGACATGTATCCGTGGGTTCGATCCCTGTTCACATTCTACAATGTGCCTTATCCCAGCCTAAGGCCATAAATCGCCTCGCTCAAAGCGCTTCCAGGCACCTTGCCGAGCCTAAGGTTTCTTTCTGTATCTATCGTTGCAGGGTAACCTAGTATCCCCGTAATGAGTCGAGCGATTAAGCTATTTTTAACTACAGTGAGAGATTACTCCTGCTAGTAGATCAAATGACGATAAATTTGCACCCACAGTGTAAATGTCGAGTGGCTCTTCCGTCTAACCTCTACCTTCAACGCAAAACTAAAGCCACAGGAAGGGGTGCAAACTGTGCAAGGCTGGCCAATATGGGAGAGACTATGAGCAAGAGGTGGTTTGCTGAGACAATGATGAAGTATTAGAGGCGCTTTGGCGATACCTTTCTATCCAAAGAAGGTTTAGACTATGAAGCATCTCTCAAGGATACTGGATATGCGAAAATCAGCACAATACCCACCTATCAAGGGAAGTAAACAGCTATTTAAATGCCGATGAGCACTGGTGGATAGCCCCAAACGATACAACTAAAGGATATTCCCCCTCCCTAGCCGGAGCACAATCCACCAATGCATTCCCGGAATCTGTTATAACCTGTAAACTGTAAATCCCACAGCGATGTGAAATTTCATATTTCGATAACTACTTCATCTTCAACGTAGAATATTTTCGGGGGCAAAAATCCAATCAAACCCTCAACTTTTCCCCTTTAGGAAATTCAGACGTCTCTTCGGCTGAGTCAGCACTTTTGCCGCGGTTGCGGGGAAAAACTCCGGCTGCAAAGAGCGATATAATAAGAGTCACCGACACGAAGGGATGTCTGTTACTGAGCAGCGTCTCTTGCATCCTTTCATGTCCTGCCTAGATGAGAGATTGGAGGCAGTTGTTCGGTCAATAACAGGAATCTCCTCATGAGATCTTTCAAGAAATCCTCCCGCTATGGCTTCTGCTACCCCTGAATCCATTGCCGATATCCCCGCACCCGCACATGTCCAAATTGAGTCCATGCTCTCTCGAAAATTCGGCAAGGAGACCGTCAACTATTTCTCCAGTGAGCAGTTTGCTTCCATATATATAGTACTCAACCTGGATCTAATCAGATGTTTCTCCGGCAGGTTCTCCCTTAAACCGTGTCTCATTCCTCCGGTCAGAGGCCCCTTTTTTATCAGCAGCCATACGACACCCAACAAGCCGTTTCTTGCTATTCAACAACCTCTCACCCCTCGTCCGTAACCCTTCAGAAGTTTTCTACGCTTCCTACGACGATGTCAAACCCCTCATCCCAGAAGACATCTTTGATAAATCCGAAGAAGACGTCCTCAAGGAGTTCAACTCCTCAATCACAATCCCGCACCTAGTATTCCTAGGCCTCGACGAAACTCAATCAGATAATGGCCTAGTCTACAAAATCTATAAGGGAACTCCATTCTTCGCCCTGGACGTCACTCCCCGCGGCACAATCGAGCAAACCGCCAAAATCATCGTCTCAACAATGGAAGCAAGGGGCCTCTCCTTTCATAAAGCGCGAGTCCTTAACGCACTCCCAGCAGACGTAGCCGCCATATACGCCCAAGCCCGTTCCCTCCTCGACTGGAACACACGCAACACCTACTGCGGCACCTGCGGCCACCCAACCCTGTCCGTCAACGCCGGCACAAAGCGCGCATGTCCGCCGCACGACCATGCCCAGGCGACTGACGGGAATCCCCCCATCGCCCGTCCCCACTGCAACACCCGCACAACCATCTCCAATCTCTCCTTCCCCCGCACGGACCCGACCATCATCGTCTCTGTCCTCAGCCATGACGGCCAACGTCTGCTTCTAGGCAGACAAAAGCGGTGGCCGCAAAACTGGTACTCGACGCTGGCAGGCTTTGTCGAGCCAGCCGAGTCCATCGAGGACGCCGTGCGCCGCGAGGTGTGGGAGGAGTCTGGTGTCGTGCTATCCCGCGTGGTCGTGCATAGTACGCAGCCCTGGCCGTACCCGGCAAATCTGATGATTGGGGCTATTGCCCAGGTGGCGACGCCGGAGAATGAGGTAGTATCGCTGAAACATGATCCGGAGCTGGAGGATGCGCGTTGGTTTCCGATTGAGGTGGTTGAAGAGGCGTTGAGAGCGGGAACGAGCGATTTGGCGAGTAAACCGGGTGCCGAGTATAAGGGAGGACTAAGATTGCCTCCCAAGACGGCTATTGCGCACCAGCTGATTAGGGCGGTGGTGAAAGGGGAGTTTTGGGGTGGTACCAGTGGTGATGGAAATGGAGCGAAGATGTGAAGTGTGTATGACGATCGATACGGGGAAGTGCCCCCCCGTCTCAGGTACATTTGTGACATGCCGGATATTTTGTTAATTATATGCGGATTTCCTCCATTTCTGATAAGCAGGATTGTATGTACATAGGTGATATTATACCGTCGCTGGGTTCTGACTGAAGTATCTCCTGAATTTGCGTGAAATACATGAGCTGAGCTCACTTCTGTTGTTTCCGCTTATATCATGAATAGATAGGAGAAACTGAGGATGTATTACAACTCATATGTTGACAATCAACATGCATATTTACAACCTAGATAACAATGTACTAGAATTCAGGGAGTGATAGACGACAGTTTGCCTGTTCTTGACATGGCAAGACTGTTTTAAGAAAAGATAAACAGTGTAATTACCCAAATACACAATTTGAAATATGTGTTCTTGAAATCGAAAATTTTGTCTCATTGATCAATCACACCAAATCATAACCTCACATCTTTTCAGCTAGATAGATATAAATAGAGATCAAAACATCAATAGAAAATGCTAATATAAAGGGACAGAAGAGCCAAAGGTCGGCAAGAAATATATCTGAGAAACGATATCACCAGATTTGGGGAGAATATATACGGGAAAATAGGGCGAAAATGCCAGGAAAAGTGGAGGCCGGAATAATACAGAAGACATAGCAAGGGCGTAGGGAAAGGGGGCAAAAAAGTGAAGTATAAAACGTATAATTGCTGTGGCATCGAATTACAAATGAGACAAAGGTAATCAAACAACCTAGCCGCTCAATGGGATGGGTCGGACAGAAATGTCGGCGGTTGGCTATACGACTCCATTGTAAATAATCGATGGAGTCGATTAGTAATCAAACAAATAAAGACAATATGTACATCACCCACATGCTTTCTTTTCGTGTAAAAAGAAAGAAGAAAACACGAATGGGTGCCACTATTCATCAGTTTTCAAGTGATTGAGGCTGCGATGCGTCTTCTTCCAACCGAGCCCGCTTGGTATCCCGTCCCTCACTTCCTTGAGCAGCAGCGCCAACACCACTGACTCTGCGTTTTTCCTTCTCACGCTGATGCTCTGCACGACGCGCTTCTTTATCCTTTTCCTTACGGTGGGCTTTGGACTCAAATTCATGCCAGTCACCTTCGATGTTTGCAAGTCTGTGAATGAAATGTAAGTAAAGAGAAAGAGTGAAAAAGAGGTGTGCTCTGTTGGACCATGATAGCAGGCATTATGGCTTACTCAATAGCCTGCTGGGGAGCAGGTTCTTCCGTTGTGAAATATGGATGGGTCAGGACCTCCTCAGCAGATGGTCTTTTGGCGGGATCATACTGGAACATCTTGGCAACGAGGTCCAAGGCAGCTGGCGAAAGAATATCTGTATAAAAATTTTCAAACGTGCGCGGTTTCCGTTCTGTTGGTCGTAGTAACTCGAACCATGGCATTTCGACGATATCCGGCCAGTCAGTACGCGTAGGAGTGCCCAATGAAGCATACAATTTGTCAAGTTGGCTTATTTCACCACCTTCGCCGGGGAACACTGCCTTTTTGGTAAACATCTCTACCCATACACATGCAGCGCTCCAGATGTCGACGGCGGGTCCGTATCGGGTTTCTCCCAGGAGGAGTTCGGGGGGACGATACCAGATGGTGATGACGCGGTTAGTGTAATCCAGCTGGCGACTCTTGGAGAAGAATCGCGCTAGGCCGAAGTCGGCAAACTTTAGCTGACCTTGGTTGCTGATAAGGATATTTGCGGCTTTGATGTCTCGATGTAGCACTCCGCGGTGGTGTAGATAATTTAAGCCCTCGAACATTTGCCGCGCGAGATGTTTTTTGTGGGAAGCTGTGAGGGAGAAAGTAGGATGATTGATGAGGCCGGTCAGGTCATGCGATAGGTACTCGAAAACCATGAAGCATTCATTTTTCTCTACCATAACTTCCCGAAGAGAAACGACGTTGTCATGGCGGAGATGCTGTAGCAGCCGTATCTCCCGGACGGCTGTGATAGGGAACCCATCCTTTTCACCTTCCATGCGTATCTTTTTCAATGCAACCATATTATTTGTATAAACATGAATAGCCTTGAAAACCTTGCCGTAGGTTCCCGCTCCAATCACGGACTCATTTCCGGGTTTTCGGTAGTAGACAGAATCTGACTTTGAGAATTCTTCAGAGAGCGTAGGACGTGGTTTCATCCGCTTGAGGATCTTCTTTGGCTTCTTACGTTCAGGTGACCACTCTGGTCGTCGTTCATGTCGCTCATGCCGCTCATGCCGTTCATGTCGTTCATGTCTGGACTCCATTCTCCTATCTTCACGCCGGTCCCGCTGCCTTTCGCTTCTGCTGTCAAACCGGCGGTCATTTCTCCGTGAATCCCGTCTATCATCCCTTCGGTCAACACGACTGTTAAGCTTCTCCCTCGGTAGAGGAACATTGGATTGTTTATTCTTAATTGAATCCACGACCTTGGGAGGGGGTTCACGCATTCTCTGTACAAGATCGGGTACTGGTTTGGGAGTAGCCGGGGCCGGAGTTTTTGATTTGAAAGCAAAACTAAATTTCCCTGATTCCTTAGGAGTGGAAGTACCACTCTGCTGTCGATTGGGTGGTGGCATTTTCTTCGAACCAGTCTTCTCCGGCTTCGGTTTTGAATCTTCATCTTCCACCTGAAGATCTTTGGATGGACGAAATGGGTTATCGTCTTCGTAAATTTCAGGCGACATACGTTCATCGGGAAGATGAGGATGTTTAAGTGCTCCTCCTGGAGGTCCGTGTGCTCCACGGCCACGTACACTGGAAGGGGTCCATTGTAGATTGCTGAAGTGGCTTCCCCTTCCCCGCTGCGATTGTTGTTGTTGCTGTTGTTGCTGCTGCTGTGGCGGTGGTTGTGTAGTTCCATATGATTGTGGGCCTGGATTGGAGAATCGACGATCCTGGGTCTGGTTATACTGATTTCCACGATATCCGGGAGGGCCAGCACGGTAAGGCTGACCAGAGTACCCTGGCTGACAGTGAGCTGAACTGGAAGGATATGGTGCCTGCTGACCTTGGTAATATTGGCCTTGCGATCCTCCTTGAGGTGGAGGATAAGAAGTCTGTCGATAAGGTGGCGAATAACCGGTCACTTGTCTGTATTATTGGGTTAGCATCAAATTTAAACGCTTCACATGTTTGTTTTAATTCACTAACCCTTGTTGTGCATGATATTGCTGCTGACCCGACCAAGATCCTCTGCTGCCACTAAACGGAGATCCAGATTGCGGCGATCCATGGTGTGAGCTCGTAGGCGTCACATATTGTGGGGACGTATTGTACGATTGTCGTGTATCAACATGTGGACGAGACGGTCTACGTGAGCCATGGATTTCCGATGCACGCATAGCATGTATCTGGAACGTATCGCGTAGCCGACTGTCACCATCAGATGCTTGATTCGAGCTTATGGTTTCAAAGCTAGGAATAGGACGAAGAGGAGACGGGGAACGGTGTGAGTCATCCACAACAGATTGGATGGGACGGGTAGATTGCATTTCTATCGTCTTTCGAGACTTTGGAGGTGGGGATTGCCGCGAAGCTCCCGAGAAAACGGAGCGGCGGGACGAGGGGCGGGAAGAATGATCAGAGTAACCTCTGACCGGCGGAGGACTTCGAGAAAAGCGACGTGGTGAAAAGCTGCCTCTCTCCCCGAATGAATCTGGAGATCTAGAGCGTCTGCGGCGAGGCTGCAACAACTCAGACGCTGAGACCTCAGAACGAAGATCTGCCGGTCGGAGGCCCTTTCCCCGTGATACTGGAGGTCTTCTGGGGGACAAATTCCGATCTGGCCGGCCTCTACCTCTCCCAGGACGGTCCCGGTTACGCCCGTCTCGCCTCTTGGGACGAGGGTTGAGTTGAGAACGAGATGGCGAAATGCTCCGACTGCGTTTCCGCTTGGAGGGCGGGCCAGGAGATTGCAGCGGAGAATTTGCCTGGTCAGTCCGAGAGCCTTCCTGAACGTCTGGTTGACGTGTAGAATCTCGTAAATCTGAGTCTAGGGCCTTGTTGTGAAATGGAGGGGAAAACCGTCTATTCCTATTACTAGTATTGTTGTGCTTTTTATGATCGCCCCTCCGACCGGGTTGGGGGCGACGGGACGACTGATTCTGGTGAGCAAAGGAAGCACCGCGCCCTCTCGTTCTTTCGTGGCCACGGGCTGCCCCACGACGCGAGGGCGGAGGTGATCGCGGACGCCGCTCAGGTCGTTCCCGGTCTCGGTCCCTGTCTCTTTCTCTAGGATGTGGCAGTGCGTGGTCTCTGTCTTTGGGGTCGTCGTCGGCTCTCCACTGGTCTTTCATCAGCGGATTCCTACGGGACCCAGCCATGTAATCGGTAGCGGCATCTGGTTTGGAATCGGCTGAATGGATAGATAGGCAACAGCGTGTCGAGAGGATCTTGTCGAGAATGAGTCGTTGTGCTGGATGTTGAAGACAGGCGATGCTGGAGATTCCTACTAGTGTCGAAAGGCTTGGCGGCGAGTTGGTGTCAGCAACGGGCGCCCAATGAGACCAACTGCGCACTTTCTTGGTTCAGTGAACTAAAGGGCAATTCTTTTTTCTTTTCTTTTTTATCCTGCTGCGTTTTTGATGTTAGGTCCTTTCGCTGGTGTGAAGTTTATATGCAGACCATAAATTTCTCCAAATTGAAATATCAGTGATTGTTGTTGGAAAATCCTTAGGATTGTTAACCTGTCTCGCGTCTGTCGACGGCTGGAAAGCAAGTCACTGTGTGGCGATATTCATCTGGTCGTTATCAGATGTTGCTCGGGAAGTATCGCACATGTCTGCCAGAGAATTGCATACCCCAGCAAGTGTCCGGTTCGATGTTCCTGTTGTCAAGTTGGTTTTGAACAATGCTGGCAGTGTAGTTGCGGAGTTGTGTTCTCTTTTCTTGGGGTGAATATTTTTGGTGGTCATTATCAGATTTTTTCGCCCGTGTCTTTTGACGGTTCCAGGTAGCAACGGGCTTTGCTGTTGAGGGAATGAATGTTGTGTGAAGGGAAAAGGCTCTACGATATTGTCCGGATTGATGGCACCGAATAACCCACCCGCAAAGAAGTCCCAGACACCGTCTCCCTTCTTTAAAAAATCATATATAATGACTGAGATTCCTCTGGAATCATCCATATATCTCCATCTCTTCTCCTTTCATATTTTTCCCGATCCCCGTGGATTCAGTCCCCTTTGCAGATGAAGTTGCTGAACGAGGAGCTCTGTCACTCTTAATCCTCGCTGATTTCCCCCCCCTTCTTGTCAAGATTGCCAGCAAATACCCTGGTTCCTTGTCGAGGCAAATCCGGATATTCTTCTTCTTTGCAGCTGGAGTGGCGTGGACATGTCACATGCACACATATCTATCTACGGTATGGAAAATGAAGCAAAATAATATCCCAACCCAACCCAATATGTGAGGTGGTTCAAACCCACATCTCATCTCTGGTCTGGCCAAACAAAATAGTTCACACCTCCAGCCCTTAGACAGAATATATTCTCAGAAATTTTGGTCTTTTTTTCCTTTCTTTCTCCAAGAGTACGTATCGTTAATTGAGCGGTCCATTGATTGCAATGGCCTTCTGGTCTGGTAGTTATTGTGCTAGATAGTACCGTGTCCAGTCGAGGACGGAAATAGGCACTCGGCGGGGTTAGAACGTACCTATCTATATATATGCAACCACTATCCTATTCCACCGTATATATAGTCAATAGTAACATCCAATCTCCCGATAACCCATGTAGGATTCTGGGGTGTTGAACTCAATATAGAAGAAGTCAAGGGCTGATCGATGATGGAATAGTTCGAAATAGCGATTGGCCTTCAATAACCGTACTTAGCCAGAGATCATTTACGTCTTCATTCCAGCAATGAACCTGAACGCTGAACAGCAGTGGAATATGCATCTGCTTCTGGCAATTTAAAGCCCTCTGGGGCGTAGCCAACAACGACAATATTCCAGAAGTAGCCACAAATCCAACCAAGGACAAGACGGGACGGGAACCCCCGTAGCGGTGCTATGATGAATTTTTCATTTCAGGCGGGCGTCGAGGTCGGAGCAAGGTATCGCAAAGACGACTGCGCTGAAGTCGAAGCAGTGCGGCATGTGATGTAAGGCGTTTGGCTAAGTATTTGGTGGGGCCGGCTTGTTGATCGTCCGCATATTTGTGATGACAGAACATCACCTAACGACAGCTACGAATACAAATACCTAACCTCAATCCATCCATCCATCCATCACAAACTGAGGCACCCTTTAGTTGATCCCACTCATTAACGCTAACAGTAGTGAGGTGTGTCCTAAACGGTGGGGTACTGGTCCAAAACTAACGTGATGGCGTGTAGGTCGGGTTGTTGATAATCGGGATCCGGATGACAGCAGCCTCCTCGGACCCAGCAACCTGGCGCTGTCAAGAGGGCGGGATAACAGCATCGTTGTAGATATAAACCGCCAGGTTCGATTGGACACGGGTACTACCACCTCCATCACCATGAGATCTCTAGCATAACTTCTCTAAGACAGGCTGATGGACGTGGGTTGCAAGATGACAGTTGTGTGCTGATTTTGCAGTTACAGGGTGAGGTTGTCGAAAGAGGCCTGCTCTGTTTAAGGTTCGCTTCAATGAAACAGGTAACTAAGTCAACATGTTGTTGATTAGTCACACCAGAAATGTCACGTGGTATTGATTTAAGCTCCAACTTCAACGTCAAACTTCAATGACGACAAGATACAGCAGAATATATGCATTCAAATTTCTCTTATGATTAGGCGTGGTGGCACTTGGAATGCCATGTCTCGAATGTGCACTACCATGACAAAGCAAGACTCTACTATATACTATTAATCAACGGTAGAAAAGACAACCACCCTATCATCAACAACAAGCAAATAAGAAGGATTTCTTTCAATCTAGACAATTTACTTCCTCAGTATTTGCCCGCATGTTAATCAAGCGTAATAAAATCCAATCCCATCCCGAAAATCCATCCCAATCCTCCAAATCATCCCAGCCAGTTTCCTGACGGCTGAAGAAAAGCAACCGTCGCAAGCATCTGTAGATACAAAACACAGAAAATCCCAAATCCAACCCATCATTACCACCTTCATAACTCACGGCATTACTATCCCGAATTCATTCGAGCGCGCCTAAACCTCCAACGAATCCCTCGACGCCCAAAGAAAACAACCATGGCGAGCATGCATGGATGGATACAAAACACCGAAACCCAAAATCCAACCCATCACCATAACCACATTGATAATCCACAGTCACTATCATCATCCATCGCATTAATCACCAAAAAATATCGCGAGGCAGATGAAAATTCACACCCGCGCAAACATAGAACAAAACAAACATGAAAAGCTGAGATCCAACCATTACCAGAGTCGTTATCATCAACATCATCAGTTTCATGAAAAACCATAGCAAACCAAAATGAAAAACCACAATCGCGCAAACAAGGGGATACGAGAAACAAAACAAGAAATCATCTCGGCTTCATAATATACAGCAATGCTCTCAGGGAATAAAAACAATCAAGCCAACTGGGGAAATAATAATCGCAATCATAATCACAAAACCAGGGGGGAAAAAGTGGGGGTCGGGGAAGGGAAAGAAAACACAAACAAGGAAAAACAAAATAATGGATGGCGAAACCCGCATCATCACCCTTTAACCACGTTACTAACCATCTTCCCAGTATCGTCCTTGCTCCTTTCCTCAACTGGAACAAGCATCTCCTCCAACCCATCAAACGCCTTTAATTCCCTATCGCGCGTAACCGGTGGGTAATTTTGCATAGTTCGTGGATTAAGATACCCCCAAAAAAACAGATCGGAATAGTTGCGATGCAAAGACATCTGTCGCCGTACAGATTCCTTCAACAGAAGCTCATCGGGTCTCTGCAGGCGAACCCTATTCGCGGTCCTCCCCCAAGCTTGGTACTGCAGAGTCCCCACTTGATCGGCCGGTACGCCAAAGACGCTCATTCCCCGAAATATTGGCGGGGGTTCGTACTTCCAACGAGCGAATGTCTTCATTACTTGCAACTTGCTAACCAGCGCGGTGCGTTTCAACGTGCGCCAAAGCAACGTAAGGCTGGGTTGTGAGAGAAGCATGCGACGCATACCATCCTTCCCGCTACCCGTAACGGGATCCGTGAAACGCATATCAAGCTTGACAAAAAACAGCACAGCGAAGAAGATGTCAGCATTGGTGAATATTTCGCGGTTTTGAACGAGCGCGATACGACGCGCGTTGTCCGGGATATCCATGAGGAACCATATCTTCTTAATAACTGATTCACAGCGGTCGGGTACGGGCACTCCATCTTCCGCTAAGATTGTGATAATCTGATGGCAGACCATTTCTCGATAACATACCATCAACAGCCAGCGAAAAGACGGAACTTTGCGTACCTCCCCCCACGCAGCACGAGAAGCAACAGGATGAGGACGTAAACCAGGGTCTGGATTGCACAGTTTTGCATAACAGCGGGGTGGGAAAATTTCAGCAGATTGTGGAGCGCGTAGTGTCGCTTGTGCCTGAATAACTGTTCTGAAACGACTGTTGATGATGTTGTGAAAATCTCTGGAAATGCGATATAAAATCAAAAGTTCCTGTACACGCATATGATGAGCTAGAACCAGGACCATATCCGGTCTTTTGAGAAACTCCTGGAAAATATTGAAGGAATTTTCATATTGATGGGCCCCAATACGCGTACCACGTTCAAGTTGGCGATTTGCACAAATAGCAGAACGAGAAAGACTGGATAGCGGCATATTAGGCTGTGTACGTTCTCCAACCCTTCGACAATAAGATCGTGATTCTCCTGAAGTTCCGGGGAAGAGATTGTCTAGCGGCTGAGGGTTGATATACCGTAGCACCCCCGGCCATGGCGGGAACTGCAAAATCTCCGTACCGTGGCAGGTACCCGTGAGACTCGGAAGATACGATTGCTTACTGTCGCCACGGGCTTTGGCGGCAGTTTTAGCTTTTAGCTTCAGGGCGAGTCTCGCGTGTCTCCTCGGATTGGGGAAGCAACTGAGTTTGTGAAGTGGAACCAACTCCTTCTGTTTTGGAGTTAGCTTCTCCTTACCAGCCTTCTGTGAGTTTGAGAACATGCCTTTGGGTATCAACGGGCCTAAAATAAGTTCAGCTGCGTCTAGTAACATAGGTAGAGGATCCTTGTAAGTTTTCTCACTTGTTACTGTGGCTTCTGCACTCGATTGAGCATTGGACTTGGATTCTATGGGACCATGGATATATCCCGATGATGCTCTCGCGTCGGACTTTGGCATTGGAGGACCGGCATGGGCTGTATCATATCTAGCAGAAGGGGCCTATTGAAGGGTTCTGTTTTAGCTCTTCCCTCTGTGTCAATAGTGTCTTTATCCTTACCTCAACATGCAGACTTTGACTGCGAGTATCTTTCATACCATCATTTATCGCTAGCGCAACAGTACCGTCACTCTGTGACCTCACATTCTCTGGCCCTTGCAAAGCGAGTTCCGGCCCTGGATCTGTGATTGCTGTCTCAATGAGGTCGGAGTCCTCTTGCAGACGTGGTTTCTTGCGAGGGAGTGTCGTTTCTTCTGTATTGTATCTGCTAAGTCCCTGATCAGAGCTTTGAGAAATGGAAACGCCGCTGTGGCTGTAGTTTCCCAGATGTCCCTTTGGAGCCTTTCGTTTATTCCCAATTCCTCTTGGTAACTCATTCTCTTGTTGTGTTGCGGCTCGGTTGATGCATGCATACTGCCCCAATGGTGGAAGATGATGTGGAGGTGATGGTGGCAGCAATGCGTATCCTACCCTCTTGACATCCTGAATGTCAAGAAGTTCCTTCGCATTAGGCTCTGGATTCCCCATTTCCTGCAAGTCTTTTGAGGGGCGTCTATCCTGCTCTGACGGTACCGCTGGTTCTGGTTCTTGTTCCTGTTTAGGGGCAAGTGAAGGTGCTGATGCAGATGCAGGCGCAATTGCAGACGTAAGTGCAGACCCGCATCTCCCTCTTAGTGTTTCTTCTTGTGTATGTTGTTGTGGTTGCGGTAGCAACCCGGTTACCATCTGACGACCATGCGCTGGAAGGACTATAGGTGCTGGTGGAAAGAGACCCAGCCCTGGGAGCACTGGTTCACGGGGATGTGGAAGCTTCCTACGCTGTAGAGTTTCCGGTGATACTGGCGATGACAATTGCGCTAGCTGCTGTGTCATGGCCTGCTGCTGGTTCATGGCCTGTCGTTGATCCATGGACCGCTGCTGGTGCATGGCCCGTTGCTGGGCTTGAAACTGAGCTTGATGTTTCGGTTTATACTGGATTTGAGGCCGGGCTGTAGCTCGGGCTGTAGGTTGAGCTTTCGGAACTAGCTTTTGAGGGGTGGCCTGCTTTGTGGCCTGCTGTTTGGCTTCGCCCTGGACTTCATCGTTCTCTATAAGCTGGCCTTGGTGCAAGGCTTGGGCTCGGGTCTGCATAGATTGCCTGCGAGGAATGGCTTTCTTCCTAGGCATGGGTTGCTGTTGGGCTCGGTCCTGGGCTTGACGGTTTTCTTGAAGGTGGCCATGGGGCCTGGCTTGAGCCCCAGTTGGTCCATGATATGGCGCATGGTATTGATTCTGAGCTTGGGGCTGTCCATGATGTGGTGTATGGTATCCAACCTGAGCTTGGGGCTGTCCATGATGTGGTGTATGGTATCCAACCTGAGCTTGGGGCTGTCCATGATGTGGTGTATGGTATCCAACCTGAGCTTGGTGCTGTCCATAATGTGGTACATGGTGTTGAGCCTGAGTTTGGGACCGTCCATGCTGTTCGATATGGTGTTGAGCCTGAACCTGGGGCTGTCCATCATATTCCATGTGGTGTGGAACATTGAATTGTGACTGCCCAAGCCCTAGCATCTGGTGCCGAGCCAGGGATTGTGGCTGCTCGTGATGCGGTACATGATACGGAGCTGGGGCTCGTTGCTGTTCGTGATATGAGCCCTGATAAGGAGCCGCAGCTGGTGGATGTACCTGATATTGTATCTGGTAGGGAGCTGGGGCATGTGGTGCTCCATGATATGGCACCCAGTGGGGAGCTGAGGGAGGTGGCCCTCCCTGATGGGTTACCTGGTACTGAGACGTGACAGAGGGCCCTCCCGGATGCTGTACCAGATAAGGGGCCTGAGGTTGTGGGTGTTCTTGGTACGCCGGCATTGGATAAGGAGCTTGGCATAGTGGCTGTCCATAAGATGGCTGCACAGGGCGACCATGGCTTCCGCCTTGGTCCTGAGCGGCCCACATCGCGGGCCGATTACCCCGGAATTGCTCCATGGGTATCAGATAGTCCTGAAAGAAATGCAAAGTAGACCCCTACTACAGATAGAACAGAAAGGAGTAGAGTGAAGTTGAGGAAGCTTTACACGTCCGTGTCTATCCAAGCGACTGGGGGTGCGACGGGCAGAGAAAAAAGGAGTGGGAACGTAAACACGTGAGTGTGTTTGGGTAGATTGACAGATGAAAAAGATGCTCAAGGCTAGATGGGACAGATAAATAATACTTTAATCTTTTCCCCTGCAAGGTTGTGAATGAGAGTGTGTTTGGTTGTATGATATACGACCATGCAAGACGAGTTGGTTGGTGAAGTGAAGTGCAAACCGCGCAGTGAAGGTAGGGGTTTTTGAAGAAGTTAACACGCGTCCGATCCTGATGCTCGAGAACAGACAAGTCAGATACGTGACGTGCAAATGAAAGAGAAGGAGCGAAAAGAGCTGGAAGGTTAAAGGCTATCTATCTGGTGGTGATGGACGTTATCGACACGTTGAGAGAGCGACTTGGATAGAGAAAGGAATGGGGTGGAATGAAGGAGCGGAAGGGGTGATGACGATGGTAGGGAGAGGAAGAGGAAGACGAGAAGAAGAAAGAAAGTCAACAAGGTATATTTGTTGCTGAGATAAACAATACTTGAGGTATATGGGATAAGCCTGATTGTGTTGATACATATCGCACTCTTTCAAGTGTGTCACCAGCAGATGCTTCATCGCCCTGGTGTTGTGCTGTTTTGCTTAGAACCACACAGCAACTGTGTTCACCGTATGCGGTTGCCGCTTCCTGCTTGCTGTGAATGGCCATGAGAACAGTTTTCGAGGTATGCCCACGATTCCTTCCGTATACCAAAACAATAGCAGAGGGAGAGTAAGAATGGATGTAAAAAATATAGCCAGGGGATCTTGGGGAATTTTCTTTGCTTTGATAGAAGGATCCTTTTTTTTTACTTATTTATATATTACGAATGTACAGCCATTGGCGTTGAGGAGCCAACGAAGCCAACGAAGAATATACAAAAGTGGAACAATGAAAGGAACATGACACAGAGGAGGAACATGTCTCTCCCAGTTAAAATTCGGGAGAGGAATAGTAAAATCAAAATGTGAGTTTTAAGTCATCCATCCCATACATAATATTTCCAATGAAGATGCATTTGGAAAAGAACATCGGAAAAAATCGACGAGAGGTGTAATATCTCGGATGGTAAGGGTTGGAAAAAGAGAAGCAACAGGGGCAAGGGGCTCCATAAGGATTGTACGTGGGTGTCTATATGTACATGCTTTCCATAGACATATAATATAGCCTGTCTTTTTCATGTCTAGTTACCTCCTTGAAGTTGGATTCAAGAAAGGAAAGAGAATGAAATGGTGAAAATAAGAGGGTATCTGGAGGCGTGGGTTGAAAAATACATATAGATATCCAGAGTGTCTTTGAAAGGTGAGGTAGGATACGTAAACAGAACAAGAAATCTTTGAAGCGGAAATGCGTAACTAATGTTAGAAATGAAGAAACCCAGTCCAAGTATATATGGTAACAGGTTGCCTGTTGAAAGGCGGAAGGGGCATTAAAAGAAAAAGAAAAAGAAAAAGAAAAATAAAAAGAAAAGAAAGAGCAACTACCTTCCAGTGTTAGTGAATCCTCTTCGCGACAGGTTCTCCTTGAATATAAAAAACCGAATAAAAACTCCATGTTGAAAACAGATATGAAATGGGGCAATTGGCAAGCATGGTGATAGTTGAGATGTTGCAAAACTGCTAGGCCGGGCCAATGTCCAGATGGAGGTGTCTCTTCGAACGGGGAGGGACAGAAGCATGTCATTGTGAGATGGGATCGGATCGGTAAAGTATGGTATAGGGGGGTAGACAGGAGGCACATGTTGCCTGCGTGTGTCGAGTTGATATGTCGTTTCATACCAGCCCAGACATCCAAAAAGAACCAAAACAAAAGCCATCCAACCAGGAGCAGCGGGGATCATAGCCTGAAGCAAGAGGAAAGTTATATGTTCATATCGCATGTCACATGTCTCATATTTCCCAGTTTTATTTCCGATTAAACAAACTCAGAAACTCCTCTCTCGCCTTCGCGCTCGCTCGCATACAGCCCAGCATACAACTCGTAGTCGTCGTGCTACTACTCTTCTGTACACCACGCATCACCATGCACAGGTGGCTGGACTCCATCACTACAGCGACACCCTGTGGCTTTAGCACTTCAGCTATTGCGAGGGCGACTTGCTTTGTCAGCCGTTCTTGCACCTGGAGGCGGCGCGAGAACATCTCTGCCAGTCTGACGAGCTTGGAGAGGCCTAGGACGCGGCGATTCGGGATGTAGCCGATGTGCATCTGTTGTATGGGGTTATTTTTGCCCTTGTCTTCTCTGTTTTTGGATGTATGGGATAGGGTGAACACGGGCTAATACGGAGTGGGTGGCAAAAATGCCTTACATACCTTCCCCGTAAACGGCACCATATGATGTTCGCACAGCGAAAACACCTCAATGTCCTTCACGATAACTAGCTCGTCATGGTCCTCATGGAAAACAGCGCCGTTCACCTGATCGCGTACGTTCTCCTCATACCCCTTCGTGAAATACATCAGAGCCTTGGCATATCTCTCCGGCGTGCCTAGCAGCCCTTCCCGCTGCGGGTCTTCTCCGATACATTCTAAAATTGTCCGCACGGCGTCTGCGAGTTTCTGCATGCGCTTTTCGCTTTCTTCGGGTGATGAGTCTAGGCGTTTGCGGGTACCAACACCTGCACGAATACTTGTTAATAAAATGCGCTTTCAAGGGAAATTGAATATAGCAACGGGGGGGGAAGAGAGGATGCAGAGGGTTGATGACATACTTGGCCAACTAAGTCCATCAAAATCAATCGGCGGGTTTACTGTGTACGGGCTCTCAGACCGGCTGGCAATGGAAGAAGGCGTTAAGGGTCCCGTATGATCCCTAGGATCACGCGGGGGTTCACCGCTGAAATTTCTTCCGGAAGCAATTTGAGAGGTATTCAAAATGACAGGCGATTCTATCGGTCTAGGATCATACGGGGGTTCACTGCTGAAATTTGTTCCGGAAGAAATTTGGGCGGCATTCAAAATGATAGGCGCTTCTATCGGTCTACCAACATGGTCTTCTTCAATCTCATTTTCATGCTCATGCTCATTCTGATTGGACTTTCCACCCTCGTTCACAGGTATGCCATTAACTCGAACATAGGAGTTGTCAGTATCTGGAGAGCTATTTGTAGTAGTTGCTGGAGTCACTGCATCCCACACAATTGATAACCCCGTAGCAGTAGCAGGTAATGGTAATGGTGGTTCTGAAGGAAGCTCTGGATCAATGACCTGTCTCCGGGCGAAGGAAAATTTGATGGAGGAATGGAGGTTCTCGCGCTCTCGCACATTGCTTGGCATGCAAGTGGATGATGTTCCATTTAGGAGGTAGGATGGGACTGAGGATTTGGGCTTAGGCCCGAATGTTGGGGAGTCTCCGGGCATTATTGTCGATCGATTTTTTCTTCTTTTCCCTTTGCTTTTTTAAAACAACTTATCAAGAGAGAGGAATGGAAGAAAAAATGGATGGAAAATGTTTAGTTTTCTCCCACTCCCGTGATATTATTGAAGAATGTCGAATAACTGCACAGAAGCACTGCGGGTGTAGCTGCGAGCTACTGATCATATTTTTTAGTTGGCGGGTTTGACGGCAGTCGAAAATAAATTCTGTCAGAGATTCCAACGGATGACATAAGCTGGTGCTAGAAGTTAAACAGTAATCACATGACTCTGGAACGGTGATGGGTTGAACGGACCAACTAAGTTACGGGAACAAAGCACCCCACCTTGCATTTGAAAAATTTTCAAATTAAACAACAATGAATGATATGGAAATACCTATTGGAGAAAAATATATACATTATTTCCTTACCTCCATGAGCATGCAGGGATTCTAATGTCCTGTCTTGCCACATTTACTACAGTGTACTGATGCTTGATTTTGTAACGGTACCGGATACGGCCCTAGCACTTCCTTATAGAACAAAAAGGACGAATTCGTTAGTAGAAAGGAAAGGAGAATGAAAGCTACGAAGGTTGGGTGCAGAGTATTATACAGGTTAGGGCGGAAGAAGGTTAATCTGGGCGAAGGAGCTTTGGTTACGAGAGGTTATCAACCAGGCGTCAGCCTATTACATCTTTTTAGTAGAATGAATTAACCGCGAATCCTCAAACAAGCCTATTTCTTCAAATTGAAAGATGAAAATATATTCAACTGAAAGCTAGCAGATACCTGAGCGTACCGTTCAATTTTCTGCAAATTTGAGTAAACTGGTGGTTAAGTTATATAAGAAAACATACAGGATAAAGTAACAATATTTTATATAACTTATAGTTGGTTAATCACTGGCTTAAATTTCATGAAAGTGTATTTAAGCTCTGTCTAACTGTTAGAACCAATTGATTCTTAATCTGCACTTTTCTGACCATTATTTCATTGTCAATTGCTCGCTTAAAGCTGTTAAGAAAACTCAGTCTGCTTTCAGTGTTTCTTTCCAGGCTTCTTATGTTATCAAACATGTAACTTCTGACAGAATGGCAAGCTTGGTTGATGACACTAAGATATGGTGGAAAAATATGTCACGTGACTAGAGTGTCCGACAATCCGAACTCACCAGAGTAGGAGTACTCAATATTATACAACAATAGGCCTACTGCCTAGTACAGGTTTAAAATCAACTGGAAAAACAAGATCATGAAAAAACCAGTTGAAAAGAAAAGAAAAGAAAAAGAAAAAGAAAAACAAGAAGAAAAAAAAGGAGAGAGTTAAAGAAAGAACTCATTTTCTTACCTTTATAATCTTCTTTCAGTGAGCAAACTTAGTGGCTCTCAGTGACTTGATAAGATCATTTATCACATTATTTGTAGATGATACATAGTGTAGAACAGTCTCATTCTTATGAACAAGATTTAAGCAAATCATCACATGCTCAAAGTGATGTGATATTGTCATAATCACAAGATCTTGTCAAAGATATCTTCTTGGCACTGTGTCTTCTACGTCATAAAACCCATCTCTTTGCAGTGGTCACTACTTCTCTAAGGATATTCATATTACCCCGCCTTTATATGAAATGATCGTCTTTCTTTATACGAGAGGATCATCTTTTCTTTGTATGAAATGATCATCTTTTCTTTATAGAGTATGACAAGATAATCATTTCTATGAAATACATTGCCACTTCCTTGGTCATTACTATTATTATTATTATTATTTCTCATTTTAGATGTATGTAGTCAAAACTATAACTTTTTTCTATTTGAACTAGAATTTAACTATTTTATAAATTTAATTAACAAATATAACTTATCATATGTATTTATAAGATTTCAATTCAGAATGATATAGTATTTAAACAATCTTAGTAGATTACAAATTTATATAGTTTTAATTTAATAAGCAATCAATTTAAACATTCAAATCAAAAAATAAAGAAAGAGAAATTTATTTATTTTTTAAGAAAGTATTGATAAATAAATAAAATATAAAAAAGGATTAATATTTCAGAGAAAATATTGCTAAATAAATAAAATATAGAAAAAATAATATAATATTCAATTTAATATTATTAATTTCATACTTTAAATATATATCTTATTTGAATTTAGAATTTATTTTCTAAAGACAGTTTTTAATTTCTCTATAAAGTTAATTAAAAACCTTCTTTCTAATTTAATATTAAAAAGAGAAGATAGAGTTATTTAATTGACTAATAAAGTATTTCTCTTTTAGTTTCTTTTCAATATCAATATTTAATGATTAATTTATTAAAATATAATCTGAATTTTCAACTAAGTCATAAATATCATATCTGTTTGAGTTTATAAATTCTTTATTTTTTTGATATAAAAAATTAAAAATTATTATACTTAATTTTTACTATTATTATTATTATTCATTTCATTTACATATAGTTAAAAAATATGATATTTATTTAGTTAAACTAAGATTTAACTATCTTGTAAATTTAATTATTAAATATAACTTAATATATATAATTATGAGATTTTATTTTAGAATAATACAGCATTTAAACAATTTTATAATAGAAACAAACTTATAATTTTAATTTAATAAGCAAGTAATGTAAAAATTAAAATCAAATCAAAACTAAGAAAAATAAATATTTTAATAAATGACAATATTAATAAACAATTAAAATACAAAAATAAAGAAAGATAAATAATTCAAAGAAAGTATTAATGAACAAATAAAGTATATAATAAAATATATAATAAATAATATTATATTTATATTTAATATTACTAATTATATATTTTAACTACATTTTTTATTTAAATTTTCTTTATAAATTCAATTAAAAGTTTTTATTATATAAATACTTTATTAAAAAAAATTTAAATTTTCAATTAAATCATAAATTTTATATTTACTTAAATTTATAAAATCTTTAATTATTTTTATATAAAATTAAAGTAATTTTATTTAAGTTTTAACTATATTATAAAAGATAAAAAAAATTTAAATTTTATTAATAAGAATTTTTTTATTTTTTTTATTATTTTATATATTTGACTATTTTTTTCAAAGTTTTTATCTTTTATTAAAATATGATTTTTTAATTATTTTAATATATTATTAAAAAATAATTTTTAATTTTTTATAATATTTATATAAATTAATATTTAAGATAAATAAAATTAAATAATTTTATCTTTTATTTTAAGTTATTTTATTATTTTTTTAAATTATATTAAAATTTATTTAAATTATTTAAATTTAATATTTTTAAATTTTTTTTAAAAATATTTAATAATAAAAAAGTTCAAATATTTTTAATATTTAATAAATAAGTAATAATTTTATTTATTATTATAAAAATTTTTAAATATTAATAATTTAATATTAAATATTTTATTTTTTATTTTTATATTTTAAAATATAAATTTTATATAAAATTTAATTTAATAAATTTTAATATTATATTTAGTTTTTTAAATACTTTTGATTATTTTTAAATTTATTAATAATAAAAATAAAAAATTCTATTTATTAATTATTTATAATTTTTAATATATATAATTTTTTCCTTTTCTTTAATAAAGTTATAAATAAATATATTTATTAATAAATTTTATATTTTTTATATTTTAATTAAATAATTACTTTTCAATTATTATATATATTTTATAAAGTTAAAAAAAAATTAAAATATTTTAATTTTTCAAAGTATTTTATTTCTCTATTTAAAACTTTACTCTATATATATATATATATATATAATTTAAATATAATAATCTATTTTAAATTAGATAATTTATATTTATTTTTTTTTATTTTTAAAAAATAATTTTTTTAATATTATTAATTAAATAGGTAATGATAAAATTAATATCTTTATTTTTATATTTATAATAAAAAATATTTTAAATATATTTAATATTTTATATAAAGTTTTATTTTAAGATAATTAAAATAATTTATTTAATTTTTCTATTCTTTTTATTAGATTTCTATTATATAATATAATATAAAAATAATATAAACTATATATAAATATTTTATAGCTTGAAAAAAAATTATATTTATAAATTAAATTATATGATTTAAAGATTTTTCAGTTTAAATTACTATTTTTTAAATATTAATTTAGAAGTTAAATTAAATTTTAATTAAATTTTAAATTATATTATAGAGATTTTTAATCTTATAGCTTTATCTTAAAAAGTAATTTTTTTAATTTTTTTATTTTATTTAAATAAAAATGAACTAATTTAGTTTCTTATATTAAATTAAATTAAATTATTATTTTTTTATTTAAAATTTTTTATATATGTTATTTTATATTTTTTAAATTTTTTTATAAATTTAAAACTGATTATAAACTCAATATTATTATAATAATTTAAAGTTTTTATTATATAAATACTTTTATTCTTAAATAATTTAATTATAGAGTAAATAAAATAAATAAAATTGAAAATCTATATAAAATTTATATTTTAATATTATTATTTTATTATTTTAATTTTAAAAAGTAAATTTTCATAAATAAATATTATAATAATAAAATAAAATAAAAATAATTTGATATTATTAAATTTAAGATAAAATTAATAATTTTTATTAATTTTTTAAATTATTTAATAATATTTAAAAATATATTTTAAATTAAAAATCTTTATATATTATTTATTAATTAAATATATATATTATTTAATTTATTAAAAAGAAATTATAGTAATTATTTTAATAAAATATAATATAAAACTTTTTATTTTTAAATTTTATATAGTTATATTTTACTAAATTATTTAATAAAAATATTAAAAATTAAAATTAACTTTAAATCATTTTTTAATTATAAATATAATCAATTATTTAGCAAGATAAATTATTTACTGAGATAGATTTTCATCATTTAATATCTTTCTAATTGAATATTATCATAGTTAGATAATAAAATCAGTTAATTATATTATAAATTATTCTCTGTATGTTGAAATTATATATGAATAGTATGTTTTATAACATCACATTCACTGCACTATGATATTATTTACTTTTGTAATTATTTATTAAATTACTTTATTATCTTTTTTTTCTCTGCAATATTTTTTTATATATAATTCACTTCTTCTTAAACAGTTAAATCCTCTCTCTGACTTATGTATGTATGATATCTTTCTCACTTTCTCTTTTACTTTGCATTTACAGTCTTCAGCTTTTTGTTTTCTCTTGTCAAAATAACAGTGCTATGTATAGTCATTTGACATCTTTTGACTAACTTTTCCAGAACTTGATTGATTGAACTGAGTGAACTCTATGTATAGTGCTTGAGATATTTCTTAATCTTCTCACTCTGAAGCTTCAGTTGTTGTATATTATGAGATGTGACAGTGATTCAGAAGATCTGAGAGCTATGTGAGATCTTTGAAGAGGTTGATATATATATTTAAGTATTGAACTAGAAAAAAATCTACTCTGAATCATATGAAGCTAGTTCTGTAGCTTTAAATTTACTCTGAATATTCTTTTCACTCAGAGCTACTGTGTGAACTGAAGAATAGATAGTTAAAAACTCATTCTTATCAATATAATTGAAGTCAAGTTTCATTCTCTTCTCAATCTCTTTTCTGTATACTTATTTCAATAAGAAAAACCAAGCAACATGTAAAGACTGTAAGAGATAAGAGAAATGAGCTGACATATAAAGAGAAATAATTAAGTTTTGAGTGCAAAACTGATCAAACTCAGAATAATTATAATTGCCATGTTCATCAACAATCAAAAGTCAATATTGACTGATTATATAGATTTAAGTATATTTATTGAATATCTCTTTAAGTTAGATCAAACTCAGTTTATCAGTTGTTTATTCATTTTCACTGATTTCAATCCTTCAATTATATGGTAGCTTATTCTCAAATCAAGAAGTCTGATATAACTTTTCTTTGAGAATAATCATTGAAGATAATGATTAATCTGTTAAATAAACTCTCTCAATAATAATGACTCATTTTGTATTCTCAGACTGTACAAACTTTAGATATAGAGTCTTCTTTGACTTAGTAATTATCTTGATTGCTTTAATAACTCTCATCTGAAACTCAATCTCATCAAAGTTATATATATTCTTCTATATAATATCATATTTCTGAATAGTATTCTGTGCAAGCTCAAATCATTCTTAAATAATTTTAAAATCTTTACATAGAGCTCATTAATAATCATATGATTGAGAGAATCAGATTTTTAACTCAGAATAATAATTAATGAATTGTTTAACTTATTTTTCATCAACAGTTTTTGAATTGAAAGAGTTGTCTCAATTAACAAGAAGAAAATTAACTGTTTCTCATACAGTGCTCACTTGAGAGAGCTGATCATATTCATTCATAAAGATTATTTACTGAATAAGAGATAATTTCTCAATGGAGATCAGTTTTTGATTTCTTAACTGAGAGTTCTCTCACATCATACAGCTGTGAAATTGATGATAAAGAGTGAAATAAAAGATGTTGTACAATTTGACAGTAGCTCTAGAACTAGAAATTTGATCTTTTTTAACTGCTTCAATAGCTAGAGTAAGTCATTCTTTCTTATATAAAGAATTTTCATCTTTGATTGCTGACATTTTGACATTTGATCAATTAAGTAGTTAAATATATTATGTAGTGAAGATTTATCTTAGTAGATAATTTGTTTCACTAAATGATTGATTACATTAATGTAATTAATAAGCAAGTCAGTCACTTTTTATCTCATCTTAGAACAACATCTTTATCATCAAAAATGCCAATCACACAAAGAAATAAAGTCTTTACTCAGGAAGAAAGGCTTTTTTTAGTCATTCAAGCATTTAAAAATGGTCAAATTTTGAGTGTATAAGCTGCAGCAAAGCTGTATAATATTTCATATTTCATCTTAGATAATTGAGTACATGATTATACAGCATGTGTTAACACTTTTAAAGAACTGAACACTTAGTCTTACAGAGGAAGAATCTTTTATTCAATGAATTCTGATCATGAATGAGTGAGATCTATCACTCTGAGTTGCAGCTGTATAAGAAATGATCAATCTTCTTCTTATCAGTCAGAGATTCAACCCCTCATCTACAGTGGGTAAATGCTGAGTATGAAACTTTGTCAAACATCATGAAGAGTTGAAATCCAAGTTCTCTCACAAGTATGATTATTAATGTGCACTATGTTAGAATTCTGAGATTATTCATGAGTGATTTAGACTTATACAAAACATCATTGCAAAGTATAAGACTCTGAAAAATGATATCTATAACTTTGATGAGATTGAATTTCAGATAAGAGTTATTAAGACTGTCAGAGTGATTACTGAGTCTGAAAGAGCCAGGAATTTCAAACTTGTACAGTCTGAAAATTGAAAATGAATGATTGTCATTGCTGAAGTTAATGTCTCTGACTGAGCTTTGCATACAATGATTATTCTCAAGAGAAAGATGCATCAGTTCTGTTGATATGAGACTGAAAAACTACTCAGAGATTAAGTGATTGAAGTCAGTGAGAATGATTGAACAAATGATCAGCTGAACTTATACTGACTGAAAGAGATGTTCAACAAAAAGACTCTACTTTGTATGAAGAGTACACACTGATTGTTGATTCTGAACTGGCATAGAAAGTTATGCCTCTGCTGAATTTGATCAATTCTGCTCTGAGAATCAGATCATTGCTCTTCATATATTACCTCATTCCTCTCATCTTCTTCAGTCATTAGATGTTGACTGCTTCCCTCCTCTGAAAACAGCATATAGATGACAGATAAAAAATCAGATATAGCTTGAGATCAATTATATTGACAAGAAAAAGTTTCTAGCTCTATATCTTGCAGCTCAGATGCAGGCTTTGACTGAGAACAACATCAAAAGTGACTTCAGAGCAGCTGAATTGATTTCATACAACTCTGAGCAGATTCTCTCATATTTTAATACAATAATGCATATCCTCATCTCTTCTGAAACCTCTCACAGCTCTTAGATCTTCTGAGCCACTGCCACACTGCATAATATACATCAATTGAAGCAGTAAACTGAGAAGATCAAAAAATATATCAAGTACTGTACACAAAGTTCACTCAGTCTAAGCAATCAAGCTCTGAGTCAGCTGATCAAAAGATGTCAAATGACAATACACAGTGCTGCTATTCTAACAGCTGAAAACAGAGAGTTAAAAGCTGCAAATGTCAAACAAAAAAAGAAGTGAGAAAGAGGCCATACATATGTAGCTCAAAAAAGTGCTTTAGAGGTTAAAGAAGATTTGAATTGCATACAAGACATCAATGAATGAAAAAGAGATGTGATTGAGACTGCTGAGTTCTGATCACATAAACAGACAGCATCATAGTATAGTATATGTGGGATTACTGAGCATACTGCTCATATATACTCTAGACATATAGAAAATAATTGATAATATAATTCTTTCACTTTTTCTTTATAATTGAGACATAGATGCATTTTCATCATATAGTGAGATGAGAAGTGACTGACTTGCTTATGTGACTTATTTACTTATTGATTACATTAATACTAATCTATTATATAATAATAAAATAAGAAATAGAAATTAAAAATTAACTATAAATATAATTTTATTAATATTTTATAATATATAATTAATTAAAATTAATATCATAATAATTATTACTATTTATATTAATATAAAAAATATTTTCAATTATATTTTAAAAAAATAAAAGTTTTTAATTTTATATAATTTAAATTCATCAAAGTTATTAATAAAATAATTTAATTTTTCATATCAAAAAAAGTATATAACTTTTATTTAATATTTAAAATGAGAGAAAAGTAATATTAAAATATAACTATTTTAGAGATTTTTAGTTTTATCTATTTTATATACTGTCACGGCTTCAATCTAGGTGCAGGTAGAGGGTTGTTTGATTGCCAACTAGGTAAGCTACATCAACGAAATACTAAGATGATTTCTAAAAGACGGTCCGGGCAAGGCCTGCCTTATATAGCCCCTAGCGCCTTATCCTTGTCTCCTTACCCCTGTCCTTAGCGTCTTACCCCTGTCTTTAGCACCTTACCCTTTCCTTAGCGTTGTTGCTATGGCGATGTTCGGACGGAGCCTGTTTTAGTCTGCTCTATCGGGTGGACTTTATGAGGTCAGTTAGTCTCTGGACGGATTCCGTTCTACGCCATCACATATACTGAAATTTAAAAATTTTAAAAAGAGTCATATAGAAAATTAATAAAGATACTTAATGTAAATAAATTAAATATCAAAAGTAAGTATGAGAAGTACTATAATTAATATTATAAAAAAGTAAAAGTATAGATATTGTAAATATTATATAAAAAAGAAAAAATAATAAATAGAATATATAAAAAATTAAATAATAGTTAATTATTAAATTATTTAAAAGAAATTTAAAAGATTTAGAGTAATTGTATTTTTGAATAAGTAGTAATTAGTTTTATTTCTAATATTTCATTTAATTCTTTATAAAATATTAATTCTGATGTTCTATTTTTTTTTTATAAAATACTAATCTTTTGAAAGTACTTTAATAAGTAGTATAAGAATAAAAAGCTAGTATAAAAAATTTAAAATATCATAAAATTTTTTAAAAAATAATAAAAATTTATTTTAATTTAATATAAAAAAAAATAAAATTAATTTATATTTATTTTAAAAAATATATAAAAAATATAGTTATTATTTTTTTAATATAAAGTTATTATAAGATAAAAAAATATATAAAATAATTTAAATTTTAATTGGATTTTAACTTAATTTTATAGTTTATATTTTAAAAAAAATAATATTTTAAATTTAAAAAATTTATATCTTTTAAAGCTATAAAATAATTATATATAATATAGTTCTCAAGTAAGTAAAATATTTAAATAAATAAAATATCAAATTAATATATTTTAACTAATTAGATTTTAAATTAAATTATCTCAATATTATAATATTTAATTAAGTTAAATTAAATTATATTAGATTGAGAATATCTTACTCTTATATAATTGAGAGTATCATAATTACTGCAGAATTATAAAGCTCATTGATATGATATAGACTCAGATAACTAAGATGTATAAAATTGAATAATTATCTGTTTAACAAATGCAGTAGATGAAATAATATGATTTTGAGCTTTATTTCTAGTTAGATCTTTTATGTATTGAATTTAACATTTAGATCTATTTTACTTTTACTTTCTTATCTTATTCATATTGAATATATTTTAATATTACTTTTTCATAATAGTGATATTAATTAT
>NW_011371369.1:0-72270 GCF_000150735.1 Paracoccidioides brasiliensis
AATAAATTATATTATTTTTTATTTTTATATAATAAAGTTTTAAATTAGTAAATTTTAAACTATTTTTATTCAATAATATAAAATTTTAATATAAAAACTTTTTTAACTTAAATTATTATAAATATAAATAATTATAATATTATTAAAAATATTATTTTATATATAAAACTTTTAGTTTAATTTTTATAATTTATAAAAAATTTTAAAAAAATTAATATATATAAAAAATTACAAAAATATAATATTACTTTAAAAATTTTATTAAATAATATTAAATTAAACTTTTATTTATATTATTTAAAGTTTAATAATATAATAATTATTTTTATATTGATAAAATTAATATTACTAATTAAATTTATAATAAAAATTATTTATAACTTACTATAAAATCTTTATTATAGAATTTAAAATAAATAAGAAGTAAAATTAATGAAATAAATATTTAATAATAATGTACTAATAAAACAATTATAAATTTATTCAACATGTTTACTTTAATAAATAAATAATTTAAATGATGATATATTTTTAATAAGTTTTTAAATAGTGATTAGTAATATAGTTAGATTTGATATAATAGTTAAAAGTCTTTAGAAGTAGAACTTATCATTATATTTTTTAAATAAAAACTTCTGATAAAATGATTTATTTTTACTAATATCAAAGATTTTTATTTATTTATTTATTTATTTATATGATCAACTTCTTATCTAATTTGAGTTAATTAGTTAATAGTAGAATTCAACTTATATAAAATTAAATCTAGCTATATTGTATTATTATAGAAAATCCAGAACAGAAGAGAGCTGTTTGAGAGAATGATGATGTCGTTCATTTTACCTTGAGTTTGACGGATGATTTGCCCGCAAACCAGAGTAAAGTGATGAGCTTTCATGCGGACTGATAAACCTCTAATAAGACGCAATGCCCAACTAAGGTGTGGCGCTAAAGATCTCATTCGCCACCTTCACCAGCTCAAGACGCTATTGGCGGCTTGGACCTGCCGTTTTTGCTCCTCATAACGCAATTTGGCCTTGTTCAGCCAAGGTTTTCTTCCAGAACACCATGTCCGCAGCACTAAAGCAGTTGCGCCGTTAAAGCCTCTTTCATCAAGGCCATCGCTCCCGATCAAGGCAGATGAGAAGTTTTGACTGTCCCAGGTAATTTTGATTTGCAAGGGGTTGGAGTTGGGCGAACTTAGATTTATGTTCCTGGTGAATTAGATTTATGTTCCTGTTCAGTCAACGACTCCCCTTGCAAGATGCAGATCATAAACATGTGCTTTCTGTTGAGTCCACCTGTCAAATGAAAAAAGAAAAGGAAAAAGATAAAAAGAAAAAAGGTGAACTAGGAGATATTGAACACTGAACCACGGCCCCGTTTGACTGTCCTATCATTACTTTTTCAGAGAAGGGAAAAGTGATACATTTCCACCTTTCACGAGCAATCTTCTGGCAGCTAATTTAAGCACGCGAAAACAGGTGGTTGGATGACACATATATTCTAGACCAGCCAGTGGTAACATAACAGAAAAGAGAGCAAAAAAGCTATGTCCATAATTATCATTCTGATTCATCATTTACTTAGCTAACAGTAGAAATGACACATTTGAAATCACTTTAATATGACATAAACACTTTGATTTGCAGTGATTTTCCATTCAACACGAACTTTTTATTTGTCAAATTATATTTTCTACTTATGACAGAAAGTTTGTAACAATGTCAGTGCTCATCTTCTGTCACACACACATATACATATGTATATATATAACAGCACAGCGAAGTGAAGTGAGTAATTGTCTAAATAAAGATCAATAATGTCTGTAACATGCATATAAGATGAAAATAGAAAAAAAAAAATTATTCAAGACTGTAAATTATATACTTGATTATACCTCTTCAAACATATTTGATATCTAATTCAGAAGAACTATATATTCTTCAGAATCAACTAGAACCCAGCTTAAATATTGAAAGATTGTCATTTCACAGACTTTTTGATACTTTAACTTTGTATTAATTTTCACTAAAGTCCACTTGAGATTTTCTCTTTCAAAACATAATAAAGATACAGTTATTTTTTTAAGCTTTCTAAGTTGAATATTTCAATATCACTTTGTAATGCTGTTAGAAATGTATTAAATCTAAGCAAAATAAAAATCCTTTTTTTCATATCATAGATAGTGAAAATATCAACAGTTCTCTAATCTCAATAGCTCAATAGTCATATCTTATAGACTATTCTTAATCTGAGATTGTCTATCAGAGACTCTTAGCAGCTCACACACAATTCTCTCTTACATTCTAACAGATTCAGGTTAAATCATAGGTTGGTTAAGTGCAGAAAACACTAAAAGCATGTTAAAAAAGTTTTGAAAAAGAAAAAGAAAGAATTGATAAAAATTCCGCAAAATCATCAACTTCTCGAGGTATGCCCGGGACGCTTAACAAAGCTAGCTGAAGTTAAACTACACCATCATCCTAACTATATACTCTTTAGTTGGTCGGGTGTAAGCGTGTCAAATTTCCCAGTCCAAACTTTTAGGCAACCAGAGTTATTGATGACTTTGATGATGAAATGATATATTCAGCAGCTTACAGCTTATTCACCAAAAACGGCCCATACCATATACTTCAACCATGCAGGCATGGCATGCATTCAGAATTGGATCTGGAGGTAAAACCCTAGACAGAAAAGAGCCAGCAGACAGCAGATCAAGAGCTGGGTGTCGTCTATTTTTTAATGATTTGGGTCCGTCATACCAAGAAATCCCAATGAACGTAGGGAACGGAGGAGCAGTCCGAATCACTGAAGCCATTAGGAGATCAACCCATCGTATCATCCTGGCGCGGTGGTTGGCCATTTGTCCACCAACTCAAAAGAGCCGTGCATGCTGTTGAATGATGTAACAGCCTCAAGGATACAAAGAAAAGAAAGGGGGAAAACGCGAACTCCCCCACCAACCCCTTTTACCCTCTCCGCTTCCCTTTACCACCCCCACCCGCGAACAAGAAAAAAATCGACAAAGCAGTAAACATACGGTAGCCTGGATTGGCTGGTGGTTCACGGACCCCCAACTAGCAACAGGCCCGCTTTACTAAGTACGGCTGAGCGGACGGGAAGATCCCGTTTTCCCACATCCTATGACCATATGTGACAACACTGGAGCGATGCTGTATGCCTTGAATGTATTAGCAATCCGAAATGGGTGTAAACTCGCCGCAAAGCTCGAAGATCTTCTTCTTCTTCTTCTTCTTGTTGTTGTTGTTCTTTGGGAAAATAACCCTGCGGCTTGAAATATATTGAATTCGTAAGTCAGAACCCCAGGGCTATAAGGGGTTCAAGAGGCAAGTTTCAAGATTGAGCGAAGGAACTCCCGACGACGAATTAAGCATGTGAGTGCGTAAATGCGAAATTGATTATGATATTCGATGTGATAATCAAGAGAGAGGTTGTGTCTCTTCAAACGGCAGCAACAATATTATGAAGGAACGAGCTAGGCCCAGAAGAGGCTAGCGTGGAAGCTGGGACAGGGCTTGTGCTAATCCAAAGCATAATTTTTTGTTGGGTTTGCACAAGTCCAAAAATAACTTGGCGCTATGACCATGTGGCTAAGCACGGGCGAAGTACGGGAGCAGGATACTTTGTGACAAAGGAGTTAAGCTTTTTGGGGATTGCTTAGATTCTGGGGAGATAAAACATGTGAATATGACGAATATGGCCCAATTTTTTGGCATATTAAATTCTCCTGCGTTTCCGCCACCTTATTGCCACCAAACTGATCAATGAGCGGAATATCAGAAATTTTGCCCTTGGTAACTCCATGGTAGGGCTGCTTAAGCAATAAGGTTCCAAGGTTTTTCTCAAACGCTGATGATTATTAATTTTGAGCATAGAAGGCCTCGCCCAAACCATGTATGATATCTTGATTGCGTTATATAAGTATATCATTCCACTTGCTGCTTCTACAATTGACAATGAAATCTTTTTCGTATTTATTACGGCTTTTTGAATTGAATTGGTACGCTGTGAGTTCAACCATCTGGCAAGCCTAGAGAGACTCCGCAAAGGGAAATTTCTGAAATCGCATTTCATTCCTCATCGAGGAGCAACATCTCCCCTCACCTCCTGTCCCGACTCAGCGTTCACAATTTCTACTTAAATTCATCTCAAATCTACACTTTTGAATCCTTCTGCTCCCGGATTCAGGGAGGATTTTGGAGCTTCGCCCCTAAGATTTATGCAGGAATGAATCGGCCATAGGCAATAATTTCATTTGTTAAAAAGGTTATCACAGGCACGGACGTTATTTTAAAATTGGAAGATCGGAAGAGGTGGTTCGTGAACGGTCACAGTCGTTACCGGTATATTATAGCCGATGAAATCAAACCCTGAAAGCACTGGCGCTCATGGAGAATCTAAACGAATATAATAGCGAGACTTCCGGGACCCAGGATGGACAGCAAGGGTCATCAACACCGTCGGCCCAGACGGGCTTCACAGCACTGATCGACAAAAAGCAGATAGAGAATCAAACTAGTGAAAAGACAAGAGTGGGAGTTAATACAGACAAGGAGTTAGTCTGGCCTCAAGACATCGATTTGGACAAAGGAATTGCCAATTACGATAGAGAAGTCGATATAGAAAAGCATTCGAGCGAAACTTCGATCTCATCTAGCCCTTCAGTGGCGAATGGCGGGCCGGAATCCCGACCACCCGGACCAGATGATGGTCTCTCGAGAGACCGCGATGGAAATGTGTACCCGGAGGGCGGGCTCGAGGCATATCTCGTCGTTGTTGGATCTCTCGTGGCGCTCTTTGGCTCCTCTGGGCTCGCAAACTCCCTAGGAACCTTCATGGCATGGATATCTACCCATCAGCTAAAGGACCATAGCCATAGCAGCATCAGCTGGATCTTCGGCGTCTATGCGTTCCTCATGTTCTTTGCTGGCATCCAAATTGGCCCAATCTTCGACGCCAAGGGTCCTCGATATCTCATCTTTGCGGGCTCGGTCATGGTTGTGCTTAGCATTTCTCTTCTTGGACTTTGTACGGAATACTGGCATTTCATGGTTGTCTGGGGAATTATTGGTGGTCTAGGCTCCTCCCTCATCTTCACTCCCGCAGTCGCTAGCCCGGGCCATTTCTTCTATCGGCTGAGAGGACGTGCAACAGGAATTGCCACGACAGGAGGAAGTCTTGGGGGTGTGTTATACCCGCTAATGTTGCAAGATCTGTTTCCAAAACTTGGATTCGCATGGGCAACCCGTGCTGCGGCTTTGGTAACGATTATCTCGGTGGGGATTGGATGCATTTTTATCAGATCAAGACTGCCAAAGAAACAGGCTACCAAGGAAAACATTCTCCCCGACTTCCGAATTTTAAGGGACCCGGAGTTTGCATTGACGACATTGGGGGTGTTCTTCATAGAATTGGGCTTCTTCGTTCCCATCACCTACATCTCAGCATATGCCCTAGCGCATGGCATGTCGGAGAAGTTCTCATACCAAGTGCCTGCGATCTTCAATGCAGGATCTTTCTTCGGGCGATGGATCCCAGGCTTCACAGCAGATTACGTGGGACGGGTCAACACCATGATAGTGACCCTCATTATATGCTTCTTATCCTGCGCGTGTCTGTGGCTGCCAGCCCAGGATAGCATTGCAATGTTGGTTGCGTACGCTTTGATTTTTGGTTTTGGAAGCGGGAGCACCATCAGCTTGACGCCTGTTTGTATCAGCCAGTGTTGTAAGTTAGAACACTATGGGAGGTACTATGCGACATCCTATACAATTGTTAGTATTGGGTAAGTTTCGCTGCCGCTCTGGTCCCTTTTCAAACATACAAAACATTTGATACTGACGGCTTTCTTCGGCAGATCCTTGACTGGCACGCCAATCGCAGGTTTAATTTTGACCCACAATGGGGGTCATTACTGGGGCCTTATTACGTTTACTATCGTCTGCAATTTCGGGGCTTTGGTCTGTTTTGTCATTATTAAAATGGCTCGACATGGATGGAATCTGTGGGCGTTCTATTAAGACCTGCCAAAGTCAAGCGATATGAAGAGCTAGAGAGAAAGCAGGTTGGTTATTTTGCAGAAAAGGGATATGTGACGTCAAAATATAAAATAGAACAAACGGAAAAAATTGCTCCGTTTCAGTTTAGTTGTGGGGATTCATAATAGAACTGTAGACACATATTAATATAAAATCAAATGCATTGAATGACCTGCCTTGAGTTCCGTCAAGTGAGGGGAGGGTGTGAATGAAGGGGTAGGGAAAACCCGTCGATCCCATGTAAGCGCAGGGAAGGGGAGAATGGCTTGTTCTGTCGTCAAGGCATCTCACCGTATCCACGAAACAAAGCCGAAGTCGGCGCCTAGTTGGATTTCTTCGTACGATTGGAAGAGGTAGCACCTCTCCTTCTTTGTCCGTGCCATCCAACGAAATTCCTTTGTCGACTTTTCCTGCTCGTTGCTAAAACAAACCGTCATGGCCAGGGACGAAATCGGAGTCGGACGTTGCGGGTCTCGCTTCATGTTTTTTTTTTTTTTTTTTTTTTTTTTAAAGGTTGGGGTTGGCGCGTACGAAGCGAGAAAAGCAATAATAATAATAATAGAGCCCCGCCGTCCCCTGATCATTGCAATACTGCATTTTTATTGGTCTGCTTCGGATGCATTCCACACGGCTCTGATTTGGTTCGATGAGAAGTTAGATTCACGTGATTCCCTGGCCAGTAACCACGGTGATCGTTGAAATACTGTGCCTTATTGGCCCACATTGGATCCGTTCACATGCCCTGATTGGCCGAAAAAAAAGCTATTGTTCACATGGTTCCTCTGGCCTGAAATCATGATGACGAATATCAGTTCAATGCGTTCGTGGTTCAGTCCGCGATCCCCCTTCCTTTGAGGCCAGTTCCGCTATTATCACGACCAGTAGGGCTATGGAGCACATGCAGTAGGCGGAGTCGTGACAACCAACAAACCGTAACTGCAACTTGGTTGGAATTAAATACTAACAACAGAATAAAAAGCAGCTGCAGCTTCATTTCTCGCGGACTTTCTGTTCAAGTAGACTATTTAATTTTTCCGATTCTTTACTGCTGCTTGATACGCTTCAAAGATTTACAAATCTAATCATGACTCATAGAATTATATAATTAAAAATACTTTAATCTAACTTGAATACTATAACAAATAATGAATTATATAAATTATAAATTAATTAAAACTATAATATATTAATAATATAAATAGAAAAATATAAATTATATGTTAATAAATTATTTTATATAATGTTTCTTTTAATTCTCATTCTTTTTTAAAAAATTTTTATTAAATAGTAGTAGTAATAACAATATTAAAAAAAAGATGTAAATATAAAACTTTATATAATATTATTTTTATAATAATAATAATAATAATAATTAATAAAAATTTAATTCACTAATTACTTAAAAAAATAAATACTTAAAAAAATAATTGCTTTAATCAAAATATTATAATATTATTAATCTGATGTCTATATTTTTCATTGTATTTAAAATAAAAAAAATTTAAATCTATATTAATCTGCTCAATTACTGTTAAAAACATACATATTAGCTATTATTATAATAATATAAGAGATTACTATTCTTACTTCATTATTATTAAAAAACATATAATAGCTATTATTAATCATTATAATTGTATAAAAAGTTGCTATTTCTATTATAATAATATCTTTATAATAAATAAAGTTATTTATTAAATTAAACACTAATATGAAATTAGACAGTTAAATATAATAAGTTAATAAAAAAAATAAAGAAGAAAAATTATTTAAAATCATATAAACTGAATTAATTAGCTTTGAATAGTCAATAAAACTACTTATTCAGAATGAAAAACAGTCAGACTCTCTAATCAAATACTCTAATAAAAAGAGTGAAAGAAGAGTATCAAAGTCATAAATTTTGAAATTGTGAAAATCATTTATTTGAACAACATGATAAAAAATTTAGTTTGTTGTTTTCTTGTTTTCTTTGTTGTTTTCTTTTAAAAAATGAATATATATTACAGAGTTGTTGAGTTAAAACCTCTATTATTCATAAAACTTTATAAATGTGAGGTTGATTATATGTTACTATTTACAGCTGTCTTTCTAATTCAGACTAGCTTTGTAATGGTTTAGCTCAACAACAGTTCGTGCGCTACAACGTACATGAATTTGTCAGTTGGGCAGCAAAGACATAATCCAGTTCTAGGCCTGTGAATGGCATAAGAAGATATACAGATGGGCTTCACCTGGCAGATATATTTCCACACTTGACAACAAACCAACCCTATATCAAAAGGGTATACTTGCTTGTTTGTAACGGTATATTCGGCTGTCTTGGGTGATACGACTGGGATATTGAGAATGCTTATCCCCGCATTCGAGGCTTAAGATATCAAAACCGTTGAGGCACGGCTGGAAATACCAAGGATCACATCCCATATGGTAGCTTTTGCTTGAAGAAGAGAGCCGAGGGGACTTGCCAAAATGAAATTAAACAGGGGAGGAGTATTTCCTCGCCAAGGCAGATGCGGCCAAGAGGACGAAAGAGACGGGAAGAGAATGGGTTTAACCGTTCAATATCAGCAACTATCATCACGCCAATGACGCAAGTTGGAGGGATCATTCGAGAAGTCTTCCCAGATGGTTGTTGAGGAAAATTTAGGAGGCCACCTCCCATGCATGCATCTACAGTACTTGTGCACAACCAGATAGAGTACTTCTTGCGGGTTGCTCCATCTGCCCTAGTCTTCATGCGGCAAGACATCGAGGCAGTGAGAGTGTCACTTGCAATAGCATGTTTTTTATAGGGTAATTAGGGTCTTGAGGTGCATCTCGAGCTGCATCTCGAGCCGAGTCTCTCTTCCAGGGTTAGAATCTGAGAAAGTTGTTCTATCCTTGTACAGACCGGCCTGCTGTTGGAGTTTGTTGTAGTCTAACCCCTCCTCCCATCACATTGTCTAGGCCTGAGACACTAGTGACTAGAGCTTGCCTAAGAATGCACAGATTCACGGTATAGGCTTCTTGTTAAATAGTTGAGACTGGAAAGCTCAAAGATAGGCAGCTAAATGAAAGAGGACACTGCACTGGGCCGTTGAAAATACAAGACATTGTTGCAATGCCTCTGAACCATGGGTGCATGACGAAAGCCATGGCGTTAGGATTAAGTGAAACAGAGCGAGTTATGGTTTTTGCCATTGATATAGACCTGCGAGCTATCCATCTAGGGCCAAAACGGAGTCCGACCTATTGAGCCCGGCGATTGCTGCGAACGAACGATCGATCAGGTTAAACAATGAAACCGGTGCCAATTGCGGTCACGTGGAGCATCAAATAGGGCACAACATCATAAATTACAGAGCTATTTTTAGGCGATACGTGTAGATGTGGTATTTTTGCTCCCTTTCCATGGGGAATTGTTTTGGGGATACCATCAGTGTATGTTACAAGACCCAGGGCCGGATTAGTCATCTGCATCTTGGCATCCGTTGCGGGAGACTTCCAGGACTTTGATATCAAAACATCCCCACCAAAACATTTTAACCTCTGGTACGATGGAGTTATGACTATGGGTATGCCGGCTTGCAGAAAACCTAACTCTCAGTAGCTTATAGCTACCATAGCAACCATGTGCGGACCAATGTTTTTTTTCGGTGGCTGGTGCGCTTTCGCAGCGGGATTTTCCACCTTTTCCTGCTAAAACTCCTCCTTAAGGAGATTCTTCAAGAGTCTGGTCTTTTTGGTCCTTGTCGTTGAGGTTATACGATACCCACCATATGGATTAGCTGGCCAATGCCAGCTCGTTAATCCTCCGTCATAATGGTCACCTGAGGCTGGCAGGCCCGGACGGACGTGTGTTGCTGGTTGATAGTTCTCTAAACAAGTCTCAGCATATATATATATATTTACATGTTGTTAGAGAAGGGACCATTTCTCCTTTATATCCTTCCAATTCTCCAGCTCTCTACACTCTCTTGAAGAAATTCTGTTTGTTTTCAAACAATATTCTCAAATCTATTCATTTGAGCAAATTCACTCGCTCTCAGTTCTCAGCTGTCTGCCTATCGTTTTCGTGCCGTGCAGCTACCTCACTCACTTATACATTCTTGCTATCATCTTGGCTATTGTCTCTAAAGTGTTCGGGTTTGCACCATGAAACTTTCTGTGACGCTCTTAGCGGCAGCGCTCGCTGAAATCGTGTTTGCACTTCCAGGGGGTTTTCTGACTACTCCATATCCAACGAGGAGCAGCTCTGTCACACCTCAAACAACGGCCAGCGTGGTGCTAATCCCTGGCGTTTTGACCGAGTCACTCCATGTTACCAATGTCTCTGCCATTACTGTTATTTTTACAACGACCGATACGGTAACGACAACATCGTTCATTCCACAATCGAGCCCAGTCGTTCTCGATGGCGTTTCCACCTACTACAGCTCATGGTTAACAATGTCCGTCAGCGAAACAACGACACACTACATCGTTACCTCAACATTAACGCCGTCTACAACCGATACAACCCCTACTCCTCTACCTGCCTCCGAGCCTCCATCTGCTTCTGAGGATCCACAGGACGCTCCAACTACTACCGTTACTGTGACACACTCAATGACAGTCACCGAGAGTAGTCATACCTGTGGTGCTACATCATCAGAGGACCCTGTTCAATCTCACACGTCGCCAACAAACGTTTGCGAAAATTGCCGAACAATTATCTACACTGAGGTTGACACAAGCGCTAGAACTATCGTTATTCCTATGACAACCTCCAGGTCCTCTACCACTAGAGTGTATCTTCCTTCCGGATATTCTGTTTCTAGCAAGCATTCTGCTTCCACAAAGGATCCTACTTCTACCGAACATCCCGTTTCCACCCAGCCTCCCACATCTTAACCTACCAGCACCAGTGGAGCCAGTACTAGCACAGTCACCGTTGTTGGGACTTCATAATCAACATATCCAGAGTACCCCGTTAGCACTGGGTGCATCAAAACACCACGAGGCTGGTATCCGGTCGTTTACTTTGACGGAATGACACGGGCCTTTTTCGAAAGCAGGAACACGAACGACGTTAGAGGACTATCTTTGGAACCGGCAGCTCCCTTTCTTCTACAAGTCTTTGAGTTATATCCAGATATCCTTTGAATTGTTTCCAGTTTCTCTCTTATTCGCCTAATGGGGAAAATTGTCTGCTTGTATCTCTTAACGATTCTCCTTCAGCATGCTCTTTTCAGCTTTCCGTTTTCGCGAGTTTTAAAATCCCCAGTGTATTTCCAGCCGTTCCTGTTTTTATATAGCGTCAGCGTTGTTATTATTTCACCCCCCCTTTATGATTAGATGATCTCTTAAATAGTCCTTATCTAGATGAATAGCTCTCATGGGCTCATAAACACTCCTTATGAATGCAATTAATCAAATTATACGTCAAAATTGAAAACATCAACCCTATCCTTGTTAACTCATGTATGTATTGAAATTAGGATTATTGGAATTAATTATTATCATTAGCTCTCGCTTAGAGACAACAAAAATATCAAACCCGCAACTGACAGAAAAATGACGCCCTTGCTAATGTCATGGTGGCATAAACGCTCATCGATAGGTGCTATCCAGCTGAATAAACTTCGATCCATACACACTCAGTGACCCTGTACTGCGTCCGCACTAACAATGATCATCTCTCGGCGCGCAAACAGTCTCCTTCAGAAACCTGACTAATTCCCTGGTATCCTCCGCCTCTGCATCCCTTTCATTCCGGATCTCAAGCGCAAACATCTGAAGTCCTCTCATTCTCTGGAAGGGAGCGTGCCACTCTGCCTCCAACGAGCGCGAAAGCCCCTCAGGCAGCGACACCAAAACGAGCATCAAATCTTTGAGACCCCGCATCTTAGAGGTTAACACTTCGCAGAATTCATCGTAGACTTTTCTCTCGTCATCCTTGTAACCGCAGCCCGCCGAAGCAGAGGTCCATGCCGTCGATCCAGCTCTCGGCTGGCCATGGACACTACTACTAGAGGGCCCGGCCAAATTCTGCACCTGCAGGTTAGCGGGAGCCTGCAGGGATCGCACATTCGACAGGTTCTCCGGCCCGATGAGCTTGGCGAATACGTTCCATGTCTCCTGCAGCGAGACTCGGAATATGGGTCTGGAGTAGAACAGAGGGGCAGCTTCTCTGTGGATTTGGCGACATGTTAAGAGGATGCTGGAGATTTCTGGTTTTCGTACGGAGTACGGAGCGTACATGAATCTCGTTCTGCCCCGTTCGGGCGTGCGGATATGACTGATTTGGTCCTTGTTGTGGAGGAGATGGATTGTGTCGTGGTCGAATAAGCAATTGTAGATCTGTATGCGGATTTCCGGGGGTAGGCGAGTAAGGAAATAGCATTCCCGTTCCCTTTGGGGTCCCGGGGCGGGCGCTGGGGTTTTTTTGGCGAAACCCAGGAGGGATTTAAGGAGATTCAACATTTGGGTTCAATTTTGGATCAATCTAAAATGTGAGGAGTTGCAAGGTTGAAAAGGTCATATATAAATACGTTGCACAGGAGGGGGGGGATCTGACATGTATGTACGGATATGTGTGCCCGTATTCAAGGCCAACGGGTAGCTTAAATAGAATGGACAGCAAGCAGAGTCAGAGCGGCATGAACAAATGGTGTTAGCGAAAGACGATATATAACTAGTTATCTCATTATGCACCTTGACTTGCCCTAAAGCAATAAGGAATGAAGCCACAACAATATTTGAGTTATGAAAGTTTTGAGTTATGAAAGTTTTGAGTTACGGTGTCTAATTATAAACCTGGGGAATATAAACTCGGATCTGATGTTCCTGACCCGTTGAACCTTAACGTCAAAGTCTCCAGACTCTCAGCCAGGGGGGTCGGTAACTAACCAGATTGGTATATATACATATGCTTTAGGCGATATGAAGTCGGGATGTTATGGAGACCACAGGGCTGTTTCATGATGACCTCCTAGGGTTGCTGCAGCCGAAGTGTCCATAAAGCGCTGATTGGCGATCCGCTTTTCTGAAACCCAAACAAAATAGCTGGATTCAGCCGCTACCCACTACTAAATTTATCTCCCAGAAGTGCGAAACTCCAGGCAGAATAATAATCGACATTTTTGACTGGAAAGTATGGAGGAAACACAGTGAGACACTGATTCACCTTCCTTTGTTGCTCCGACCAGTTGGAACAGTTGGATTGTGTGAAGACAAAGGCTTCAGTCTCGCACTCCCCGTGGTGGCGCGCTGCGCTGATGCTGACGTTGAACTGGGCCAACAATTTAGTTAAATAGTTAAGGAGTCGGGCCACTTATCTAACTCGAAAATACTGTTAACCAGCAGAAAAATCCCACTGGGCTCGCTAACAGCAAGTTGGCCAACTCTCGTCAGTTACCGACTCTCAGGCACAGCAGATGCCAAACAACAACGGTGTCTTCCTCTTCCACGGCACACAGAGTAAGGATCCTTCACGGGCACTTCGAAAAGGGACTGTACCCTGGTAGCTCCCACTTTGATTAGAAACGGACACTGCGTTATGCATTGGCGACCCGCTATTTGGATCTTAAAACCTCCTGTTGTGAAATGCGCTACATCACTTGTTCAAAGTGCATAGGGAGTTGTTGTCCCCTGGGATTAGTTTATTTGATATCCACAACATGTGTGCGAAAGAGATGCCTAGACCCTCAAAGGCCAAAAAGTGGAACCATATCAATTGAGGCTCTTTGTCATGTAACTAACTAACTGCAGTCCGATCTTGCCTTCAGCCTTTGAATCTTCAGCCTTTGAATTAATCATCATAATCATCATCATCATCATCTCCATCATGGCTCAATCGGATAATACTACATTCCCAACTGTTGTTACTACTGGCTGCAGTGAAGAAGGTAGCAGCGCGCCTTTAGAGAGCGGCCTACATGTCTTTGCTACTGCCTCCTCGCCGGAAAGGATGTCGACCACCCCAACATGACTCTGATTCAGCTTGATGCGGTATCTCCCTCAAGTGTAGCTGTGGCCGCCAAATTGGTCAGTGAGAGAACAGGGGCCTCAAGCTAGATTACCTAGTCAGCAACACTGGCAAGGCATCGACGTCAAATGGAGGAGGCAATGCCATCATCCCGTCTGCACCGCCGGACGCCCTATTACCAACAACAGCAACACGTAAAATGCACGAATGCCAGCCACCTACATAATTGCCTAGAAAATTCCCACCGCATTTCTTTCTCCAGTTGAAGAAGAAGAAGAAGAAGAAGAAATAAACAAAAAAGGCAGATACCATCCCGCTCCCTTTCACATTTCCCGAATCAAGTCGTTCTGCAGTGTAAGTGAGAGGGAGAAACAGCCAACCCAGATAGCCTCAACCGATAACTCCATGGCACAGTTAGAGATACATGCCACATCTAGACTACTGAGTTCCCCATTTGCCATAACTACGTCATAATCGCTATGGGTCATCATAAATCTCAAAGGTGGATATGAAACTGAAATACAGTTATTTTTGTTGCGAGTTAAACAGAATGAAATTCAAAAAAGCATACAAGCAAGTTATCAATAAACAGCAATTGCAGTACCAAATTACAGATTGGGGTGGGGGGGATGAAATGAAGAAAGAAAACAGCCATCAAATTGTTCTTTTGGTTTCATGCAAAACCCGTAACAGAAATGGGCAGTTAACATACCTGAAAAACCGACTCACATCGTGAATTACGTGAGAGATGCGGTGAGAGAGAGCAGAGTGAGGAAATGCGAGATAAACACAGAGAAATAAATCAACACGAAATCAATATTTATAGAAGAAAAAAAAAGATGGAGAATAAACGTTACTACTTCGTTTCCCCCCTCCCAGGACCAAAAATGCAAACATAAATCACCTATACACACAAAATCAAGATGAGCGAGGGTGGAATCGAGAACGATTTAACATAATCGAAGACAAAAAATATGAGATCATTGTTTAACTATCCACTAGATCAGGTCGTCTAGGTTTCCCCAGGACGAGAATATTTGGGTATGTTTTAATCCACCAAACTCGCAGCCACGCCATACGCCATAAAATTTTAAAAAAGGAGATAAATAAAAGAGTTTGAAAGTCGTGTGAATTGAAAATGAGGGGAAATAGGATGTGTAGTGTACGGGAAAGGAAAATGGGAGAGAGAGAGAAATTGGGGGGATATCAACGATGCTGGGAGCGGTAGACTGAGAAAGGAAGAGGAAGAAACGAGATTAGGTGAGATGCAAATGTGAGAAAGGCAAAATTAAATAAAAAAACATACAAAGACGAGAGAAATACAAAGGAAAATTAATTGGAGCGAAATATATGCAGAAATCATAACCAGCCGTCTTACACCAGCCAAACCCCTCCCAAAAAAAGAATAAAGAGAAAAAGAAAGAAATCGCCACAACATAACAACATCAAAAAAGGGGAGGAAATTCACTATTCGAGAGCCAAGGATGACGCTGCTCCAGAGCGCTCAAACAGGAGGGATAAACTGTGATTATCTTCTGTGTGATCGGAGGGGATGCTTATTCTAATTATTAGCAAAGGGATAATAGTTGATCACAGGGGAAGCGAACTGTACTCACCATGTCAGGTTTCCGATTCAAGCCGTGATTAGCACCAGACGAACCAAAAGCCGCCAAGGCTCGACTGTCCATGAGCAGTCGTTGACTCCTCGCTTCCGACGATTGCACCAAGGTGTGCCTAGTGAGATGGTGCGTGTCATCGCCGCCGCCCAACGCTGACGGTTCATTGCTCTTCTCCAGCAGGGAGTCTCCAAGCGTCACGCACTTGAGGATCATTTGAACCATTTGGTTATGCTTCAGGGGTTTAGCTAGGTATTCATCCATCTGGGCCTGGATGCATTTTTCTCGATCGCCAAGCATTGCATGCGCGGTTAGGGCGATGATAGGTGTGCGGGGCAGTCCGTGCTCTCTCTCGTATTCGCGAATCTTGCCGGTGGCTTCGAATCCGCCCATGACGGGCATCTGGACGTCCATTAGAATAACGTCAAATCGACGTTGCTTGATTGCTTCCAGTGCCTGGAGGCCGTTGCTGACAACAGTAACGTCATGGTTGCATTTCTCTAGTATCTTGACTGCAACTCGCTGATTTACGTCGTTGTCTTCGGCCAAAAGGATATCGAAAGACCTTGTATGGTCCGTGGTAATGGGCGTGGAACGCCCCTCGAGGGCAGGTATCATGCCGTTACCTAAATCGACAGGCAGACATGGCGTCGTCATGTAGGATGTTATACCCAAATCCAGTGCTGATTTCAGGTTAACGGAAACGACGGGACATAATAAAACAATCGGTATGTATTTAAATTCATCATAGGTGCGTAGGGACTTTGCAGTGTTGACCGAGTCAACGATGATAACATCGTATGCATGTCCCGAATCCTTGCCCGAGGAATCCTGGATCTCAGGTGGAGGAATCTGCGATTCGTTAGTGACGACAATGGGATCCAAGTCAAGCTGCTTCAGCATATTAGTGATTTCCTTTGCATAACCGCCGGTTTCGCCTCTGTCAATGAACAGAACGCGGTGATTTTTGTAGGGCAAAAGTGATGCGGCAATGTTGCTGATGTCTTGATCTGCCATTTCCACAACGCAAGTGAAATGGAATTTGCTTCCATGGCCAAATTCAGAGGTAACCCAAACATCACCACCCATGAGGTTAACTAATCGCTTAGAGATCGATAATCCCAGGCCGGTTCCGCCGAATTTCCTCGTAGTCGACCCGTCAGCTTGTTGAAAAGTGTCAAAAATAAGATCCAGTTTGTCCTCCTCGATACCGATTCCAGTATCTGAAACGATGAATTCGAAAGAATATTCATTCGGTCTACATTCCTCTCTGTCGGACTTGAGGATCGTGACCCTGACCTCACCACGTTCAGTAAATTTGATAGCATTGCCAACCAAGTTCAGTATGATTTGTCGTAATCTGAATGGATCGCCAGTAACAAAGTCTGGAATAGAGCTGTCCACTTGGTATATCAGGTTCAGGATTTTCTCATTTGCCTTCACAGCTAACGTCTTGAGTGCATTGAATACTGCACCTCTCATGCTGAATGGAATCCTTTCAATAACCATGCGGTTCGCCTCAATCTTCGAAATATCGAGTATGTCGTCAATGATGGTTAGTAAGCTGTTGGCCAGACTGTGCACCACGTTCAACATTTCTCGAGGATATGGCTTAAGATCGTCAGTATCTAACGTGAGCTGGGTCATGCCTATGATGCCGTTCATCGGGGTTCGGATTTCGTGACTCATATTTGCAAGGAATTCAGATTTCGTTCGGTTGGCAAGCTCTGCCGCTTCTCTGGCAGCGGTGTTTCGCTGAATGCTATCTCTGAGATTTGAAACCATCTTATTGATCTTCCGCTTGAGCTCATCCATCTCACCAGAAGCATTCACGGTGATTAATTTGGTGAAATCACCATCAGTGGCTGCATCTGTAATTTCTCCAAAAGCGCGCACTTGGGATGTCAAGTTCTCAGCCATGGTATTGACGTCTTCAGTGATCTCCTTCCATCTACCAGAGATTCCTTCAACATTCGCTTGCCCACCCATCTTTCCATCGACTCCAACATCACGCGCCACCCGTTTGAGCTCATGCGCGAAATTGGCAAGACGATCCACCATGTTATTGATCGTCACTTTCAATGTGAGTATCTCGCCTTGAGCATGAACCTCAATTTTCTTAGAAAGTTCTCCCTTGGCGATAGCCTGCGTGACGTCAGATATCCCTCGCACCTGGGAGGTCAAATTTTGAGCCATGGTGTTGACGTTGTCGGTCAGATCCTTCCATTTACCCTCCACATTATCGACCTTGGCCTGGCCACCAAGAGTTCCATCTGTGCCAACTTCTCTCGCAACTTTGCTGACCTCAAATGCAAATGTGTTCAGCCTATCTACCATTCCGTTGATAGTATTCTTCAAATCCAGGATCTCTCCTTTCACATCTGCAGTGACTTTCTTGGTCAAGTCACCTTTGGCGACAGCGGTGGTAACATCAGCAATCTCTCGGACCTGAGTAGTAAGATTCATAGCCATGCCGTTGACATTTTCAGTCAGATCCTTCCATGTTCCCTCGACATCATGAACAGTGGCCTGACCACCAAGTACACCATCCGTTCCGACCTCTTTCGCAATTTTCGTGACCTCCTGTGCGAATTGCTTCAATTGGTCAACCATGGAATTTATGATAGTTTTCAAAGCAAGGATTTCACCCTTGCAGTTGGCCTGGACTTTTTGTGTAAGATCGCCCTTGGCGACTGCAGTCGTTACCATTGCAATATCGCGAACTTGGGTTGTTAGGTTTTCGGCCATGGCATTAACATTAACTGTAAGTTCATTCCACTTTCCTTGGACTCCATCTATCTGAGCTTGTCCTCCAAGCACGCCTTCAATACCCACGTCTTTGGCGACCCGGTTTACTTCAATAGCAAAGGTACGAAGTTGATCCACCATGGTGTTGATGGTTTGTTGGAGCTCTAAGATTTCTCCCTTGGCCTGACTTTCAATCTTCTGGCTGAGGTCACCGTGAGCAACGGCAGTTGTAACAGTTGCGATTTCTCGCACCTGGTCCGTAAGGTTCTTTGCCATGATGTTCACGTTTTCGGTAAGTTCCTTCCAGATACCATGAACTCCACTGATCTGGGCTTGTCCGCCAAGAATACCTTCAGTTCCGACCTCTCGAGCCACACGTGACACTTCACTTCCGAAAACCTGGAGTTGATCCATCATAGTATTGATGGTGCGTTTGAAGGTTGTGATTTCGGGGTCCATTTCCAACGGATGTATCTGTACTTTCATAGACAAGTCTCCATTTGCGACTTGCGTGATGATCCCACCAATTTCTCGTAATGCTTTTTGGAAGGCCTCGTTGGCCTGTTGGTGTTTTCGCAACTCGCGCTCTAATATGCTAACATCATCAATTTTCACCCTCCCCAGAGCTTCCTCGGTGCGCTTCTCCTGGTTCCTGAGTTCCTCGCGAACTTTAGAGATCACATCTTTCTGTAGTTGTATTTCTTGTGCTTGGAGCTGAACCCTGTTTAATAAGAATTGTATATCCTCTTTGTAGTTTGTGTCAGACTCCGGCAGGGATTTGAAAGACCCTTCGAGGTCACTGTGTTGTCCGCTGGCAAAGTTTGGGGCGCGAGTAGATCGTCGAGATGGAGGCTATAAATATATAATAAGCATGTCAAAATCAAACGTTTCCATTCAGCGCAAGCAAAACCCGCTAAGGAGGATTTCCCCAATATTACAAGACATGGTGGGACCTAGATGGACAATATCGGAATAAAATAGAGAGGTGTAGTAAAAAGCAAAGAGGGAAAATTCCAAGGCAACTAACCACAAATGATTGCATGGTCACTATCCTCCGGATTAGGTCTTCTAACTCATGTTCCAAAACAGCTTTTCCATCACTCTCCTCGCCTGGCAGCTTTATCTTCGTCACATCGCCGTTGGTAGAGTTATTTGCCTTGTAGCCGCCAAAGGGAAAAGATGCGGAATTCGGGACATCCTTCGCCAGGCCCTGTAATATGCCGGCCACGGCGAGGAGTGTTTCATCACCGCGAGTCATGTTGACCTACAACAACGAAAACACCCAAGAAAGGAGACTATTAGCTAATCCGACATATCCAAAGATCGCAGGGAGCATGTAAATAAGGGGAGAGTATCGTCATCGAAGCAGATGACATTTGGTGGTGGTAATACTGGTGGGTAGGGTAAGTGGATGATATCCTTGCTGTGTGGGTTAATACCAACCTGGTGTGTAGGGTGCTCTTCGACAAAAGGAACGAGCACCACTGCTAAACCGTCATGAGGCAGCAGGGAATTTGCAGAATGTTCTTCTGTATCGCTTAAAAGGAAGACACCAGGAGAAGTGAGGGCGAGAGACGTATACAGTATCGTTAGGGAGAAGAATAGGTGAGATATGGGGATGGCGACGGATGGAGAGGTGAACAGAGGTTTTGATGGAGGAGAGGCGTTGGAGGGAACGAAGGCTGCTGTTCCCTATGGGCGAGGCTTCTGAAGAAACAGGGTTTAGTTTGTTCTAGCAAAGGCGGAAAGGATATGCTCCCTAAATGACTTACTTGACTGAACTGACTACTGGCTGGCCTAGCCGGTGTCTGTCTGCTGGGACCCTTGAAGCAACGAGATCAATAAAGTGACACACGGGATACATACCAAACCAGAGAGGTATTAGGTATTCATCACATATTTACATACAGCATACACGCATACAACGACTAGAATTCTGCCACGCTATGAGCAGACTAGGCTGGGTTAGCACGGGACGCCGTCTGAGCAGATCTTGACGAGTCCACCACCATTGTACGCCAGGCGGCCCAACTGTGGAAAAAGTGTGCCAACTGCTGGGGTGGGAAAAAAAAATAAATGAAGGGAAAAAAGAAATGAACGCCTTGACGCTCATTGGGCGAGCACAAATATTCCATTTTAACATTGGCTTTTTGGTTGGTATTGGTTGTTTCTTCCGAGGAGATTGTCCGGTGAAATAATTGAATTTTATCTAACAAATTGGTTTACCCATCGAGTCCTCCGTACAACTGTTCCAGGATACCTCATACACGACATCATGTTTATTACTGGGTGGCAGTCGATTTCCGGCAAAATGTCAGAGGCAAACAATGCTCCACACAGCCGTCATTTTCGGTGTAGTTCGTTGCCGCTGGACAGAAAAGGTTGGCACTAGGCACATCTACCTTGGTAGAGGACTGACTGCACACCGGGCTCCGTAGCCAAAACGATGAATACCTCACACCGAAAACCACCCTCCACAGAGTTAACTAGACTCTCTGCCATCCATTTTTCTACGCATATTCCGTCCATGTGCCGTACATCAAACACCAATATCTCAAGGATGCGAACCTCCTCAGGAACCAGCAGCGGTAAAGTGTTGCGGAATACATATATATATACATTGTCTGGTAATTCATAGAGCTTGAACGCAGTTTAAAATCTCGGTCCTAAAAACCTTCGGCGTTGTTCATGCTAAAAACCATCGTCCATCAAAACTGCATACATTTAACTGGTCATACCTCACACATATCTCGTATATCTCATACATATCTCTATTTTGCTTTCGGTAGCGATTTTATCATATTTCTCAGACCCTAATCCTTAACTGACCCTAATCCTAATCCTAACTCATCCCTAACCCTGGTTGAGGGCGGAGGTTGAATAGAGAGATGTATTTGTCATGTATGTGCAGAGTGTGTAGACTGTGTTTATTGTTAGATGAGGTGGCCAGAGTTGATCATGGTTTTAAGAAAGTGGGCACCACATTAAACTATGTTCAACTGTAACCTATTGTCGGAGTGCCTAGGTACAGACTAAGCATTGTTTGTGGGAGCCAAAAGTCCTGCACATGCAAAAGACTTGGGCTAATGCCGTTTCATTTTTATCTTTCGGGGGAAAATATCATGAACTATGTGCATGTGTTCTTGTATGTGCGGAATACGGGTATCTATCTACTACCTATATCTTATCTCAGTCGACTGCTATACAGCCCTACCCTCCCGCAGAAAAGGGAAAAGTGTATCCCGGCGACAGCCTAGCTTGATATTCATGGAGGGCTGTTCTAGTTGAATTTTGGGGGAAAGTCAGAAGAGGTTCGAACGCCTAACGCCTTGCCTTGCCTTACCTTGCCCGCCCGATATCCTGCATGATAAACTGATATTTAGGTCGGACATTGGAATTGGGCGGCGGTTTTACATTTTCTTTTTTGCTCTTGGTCCGCAGCCATCTATTATGGTTTTTCTCATCGACATATGGGGTGTGACGACAAGCATTTGTCAGGGAGATGCAGTAACTAACTAGTTATCTTAAAATCTTACGCACACCATAATGCGTTGATCTTGTTAAATGGTGTCCAAGCATGGATGGTCATCAACGTACACTTGTTTGTTTGGATATTTCAACATATATACCTAATCACAGTGCCTATATGTCTTGATACTTCGGGCATTGATTGCAGAATGAGAATACTGGAGCTCTCGACCATACTATCTTTGACAGGACTTCCCAAGGTTAGTTCGACGATAACTGGTCTGAGCTGCATTCACTGAAATCCGCTCCCTTTTCTTTCGATTTACCTGATGCATCTATGCCGAGGAGAAGGGCAGTATTTAACACGACCGCGTCCAGATGAAATTCAAACCCTTCTATCGTCCCTTTTAATACCTTTTCTCCGCCAGCTTAATTTCCAGACGTGGTTCTTCCAGGAAAGAATCCTATATCCCCGAAACTCATCATCTTCTCGCTTCGAATCCATTCTTGAGCTGCCGCACCATATCCCTTCTAGGCTCGATCCATGGTTGCGGTAAAGTTTTTATCTTCGTCCCTCCTTTTAGCCATAGTTATTCAATCCACCTCAAAATATCCAGTGAACAATGCTTTCTTTCTCTTCAACACTCAGTGACAATGAGGATGAAGACATTACCACGGTCTGCAAATTATTTGAGCACATTAATATTCCTTTGATAATGGCAATCTCATGCTCACATCCTCTTTTTGTCACAACACTGTGTCGCGGTCTCCCGCATCGACCAAAAGTCGAGCTCATGACATTCCCCCACGTGATGTGATGGAGGGGCAGCATGTGGGCCCGCTTCAAGCCCACCGTCCGAACTTCTTCAGATTCGATTGTCCCATTTCTGTTTGCTTTTAGAACTCCCAAGCAGCGGATTGGGATAATAACTCCACTTCTAATACTTCTATCGGTCCATCGTTCATTAACCGGGCACTGTTGGCAGCAAAACTGCGAAGTCTTTTCCCACAGCACTTGCGGCATTGATAGCCAATGTGTAAAAGTTCACGTGAACATGAAATGCAGTCTCCCGTCTGGAGAATATTTTGTTTTTCTCCACATTTGATTTGGATAAATACACACACATGCTAATTATCAGCAAGTGATGTTCACGCTGCTTCCCGCGCTTCCTGAGACTATTGTAAAAGGTGCAAGTAACCATGTATGCAGAATGTCTGTATTCTGGTGCCCAATGGCGCTTGGGACTGTATCTATGTGCTCTACTCTACCTGGGTATGTTTATGGTAAAGGCCATTATTACATAACGCACCGGTAAATATTTTGTTAATACTACGTAACTTTCCTTGGATGAAATTTACTTAAGGATTCAGAGATTATTTTTATAGAACCCCGTCAATTATTGACTTCAAGCTTAAGCCTGGATGTAATGCATTGATGGAACTCAAAAGGGCTTCTTCCCTTTTTCAATAGCCAGAAGTTCATGGTTGGCCGGTTGGGACATCTGAATTTCTGTCGCTAATTCAGATTCAAGATCTGACATCTCCAGAAATGATCAGAAGTGAAAAAAAGGCTATCCCCTAGTTACTCCACAGGTAACTAATTCAATCTGAAGTGATATGTTGGGTTACGGGTGAATGAACTGGAAACCTGATGCTGCTGGTGTCAGGTATTGCGGTGTTGTCGTAGGTGATCGTCCAGCGATGAACATCAGGATGAAACGTGAAGTGACACACTGGGCAGCTAGGGGTAAGAGTTGGATGGTTGGTTGACGTAGATCTCATATGTATCTCATATCTTTCTTGGGTACAAGTGTCGTCGGGGAGTTGAAGATCGCAATAGCTGAAACGGATGTCGGGTCCAATGATCTTACAACTGACGTCTCCCCCACAATATAACTTTATATCTGTGTGCAAATATAACTGGCCGATTTGCCCTCACTTGCTAGTGGATCATATGGGCTCTTATTAACAAAGGGAATCTATTGATATCCCCCGCTTCTTCCAACTATCCCGCAGAACGGCTGAATAACCATATTCTAGGGAATGTCCCATTCAACGAGGCCTGGGGATGACCGACAATCTGCAAGATCGGATCAGGCGGTTCGTGAACTACTCACCTCCAACCTCTCACCGCCCCGCATGCCAAGAACTAAATATGTGAAATTCAACTTGATGCTGAAATTGAGAGTGATTATTGCACCAGAATAAGCCATGACGATACCTGGACTTGTTCTGTTCTAGACGGATATCGGAATTAAACACTGTGTCTGGGTTGGTATGATCTGGTCGAAATCGGGATAAACTTTAAAGGTCATGCTCTCCTTCCATCCAGCAATTCGCGTCAATAGAGCCAGCCCATTAACCCTGAACCAACCGATATAATGAAGATTTTTGATAGCAACTACATAATAGCGTAAAGCTCAAATTGGGGCACAAAGTTGGAGTTGTTCTAAAAGGAATTGTGGGCTGCTGTTCCTCATGACAGATTGGGAAACTTGCTCGTAGGATGTAACTACATCTGTGGAGTACAAGCTGTAGTTACCCAGAGTGCATCATCCCACCCCAATAATGCTCTTTAAAGTGACGAGGCAAGTTTATAGAGAACAGCACCACCCCATTTAGAAGAGGTCCAGTTGATGGCCAGTAGGTTAGAAAGGTACAACTCCCCGTGACTACTTTCCCCGTCCCTGAACATCAGACAAACCGTCCAAATCCCGTCACTCCAGTGATCTTCCGACATGTATGATGTTGAATCAGGCCCCCAAATGCCTCTATTAACTTGCCACCCTACCCATCCAAGATATTCCCCAATTCAGATTGAGTTTAGATATGCAAGATATAACATGACAATACATTTTGTGGGAGGGGAGAAGGCAATTGTCTGCTGGAGTCTTCCTTCCCGTGATTTCTTAACGAGTCATGGGTGCTTTCAAGCTCTTATCTAGTGAAATTGATTCATTACTGTCATTGAAACACGTTCACTTTCATAGAAGTGTCTAACAATAGGAGTCACGGCTCTATTTCCTCAAGGATTAATAAAGTAACCGGAGCTTAGATAAGATTAGAAAAGTTGAAAGTGGTTCAGCAATGCCCCAGGAGGACGGAGGGTTTTGCCAGGAGTAGAGACACTTAGGTCCATAACCAATCTAGTGAATCTGCAATCTTCTGTTGCTCAACATCTAAATCAGCCTCGCGTCCCTCTAGCTCCCGAAACAACTGCAGAAGAACGAGCGAAGTGTATGGCCAAGCAGGCCAAGCTCAAACTGCTGCCGGCTTTGAGCAGATCGCATCAAATATTCTCGAATTTCGCATGATTGCAGAGGGGATGAAGGATACCGACACACTCTCTCTTGGGAAACACATTCAGATATGCGTCGCACTCCGTGACCAGTCCAGAAACATTGCCGCTAAACATCCAAGGATAGATGCAGTGACGGTAAAGGCACAACAATTCAGAAGTAACCAAGAATACCGGTCATTTTGGACTCATCGTCAATCTGGCAAAGCTTCAACCGCTGTTTTGCACGTAGCATGAGAGGGGGGGCGGGCAAGATCCTTCCCAAGATATTTTGAATTGTTAGATCGTTATGGGTATTAAGAAACGGTCCTTTTTCAAACTCTTTAGCATAACCTTGTCAGAAAAGCTGGTGACAATCTCGTAATCTGCTACTGTCTCATCTCCACCTTCCTCGTTTTAGAGACCGCTCAAGGAAGCTTTGCGTCACCTCATACCACTCTTGGACAAAGGAAAAGGGGCCCTTGGGGGGTAGAACTTAGGCATGCCTTGACCCTGACCTCTGTGTAAGCTATGCTGCTCAGGTTAATTCTGGGCCCTCCCGTAGCGATCCAATCTTATTATTGAGTTTCAGGGAAGCTAGGCGATGGACATGCAGATCCGCACAGTAGGTGCCGTTAAGTGAAGAACATAAAACACACCTAACTCAAGTATAATATCAGCAGCTGCTGGTGTACCTTCTCTGCCAACGTGAAATCTTTCAAACAGCCTTTCTAGGAAAGGCAATTCTTGGCCTGGGAACCGCTCCATATCAATGACAGGTGTTGGTTTTATTTTCTGGTTTTGACTGACGGCTGTACGCAAACATAGTTGGAATAGGTATAGTATTGTATCTCTTCAGATACTTTAAAGTAGCAGCATACGACGCTGTCACCTCTTCAGCTTGAAAACAGGTATACGGAAGTGGGATGCGGGCCATCCAAACAACACTGTTCGAGAAATCAGCTCGTAAACAACGTTGAACTCTAAAAAGCAATCACACATGAATATTCAGTTCACGGCATGAACCCCAAGCGTCTATTTATCTTCGATAGTGTGTCACCTAAGGCTATAATGAAACATCGCCTCGACAATGAGTTGCGACAGCACAAAGCTCATCTAGTCGGATAGTCTCCACGAAGTTGTCAAATTCGGGGGGGTGTGGCGCTTTGCCAGTAGTAATGGAAAGGAACTTCGGTTCAAGAACGGAGTTTGTGCTAAGTTTACACGTTTCCGGCTCGGAGTTGTCGAAAGGAGGAGTAAATCCGAGCTTTCTAATGGAGTTTTTGTTTATCATGTTATGAGATATCCCATGCTATAGCCTTCTCATCCACTCAACCATCCTTTTCACTTCATTTGTGCATGTCAAAGAAAAGAAGCTCCGATATCACGTGTATCAAACTGCGCATTTGGTTATAACAACAGCCGTATCAGGGTTAAAGTGCTGCGATAAGTTTGCACTGTTTGTTTCATAAAGAGCGAAATACGCTAGCCCAAGAGTAGTTTGAGTTTCTTCATCCCTCATTCAATCTTATCATTATACAGTGGAGACTGGAACTACTCAAAAAAGACAGTGAAAGAGGCCTGGAGTTCAATAATAGAAGAATGTATTCTCTATGATCTTTCTGGGTACAACGCCAAAGTGTGTGGCAGCATTTAAGGCATGGACAATTTTGAGTTGGAAAGAAGAATTAGGGCTAGTGAACAAAATAAACTATGACCGGGTTAAACTACTCTGGGACTAGTGTACTTCGCTTTTTATGTTAACAAAATGTGCAAACGTACGGGACATCAAAACGAGTCATAATTTCCAAAAAATAATCGCCCAGCCCAAATATTCGTCTGCACAGTTTTCCCCCTTCCATCCCCACCAAGACGGTTTTGCGGAGGATATCTTCGCTCATGGACTCTCCTCCTGTAGTAGCCATGGTGTCTGACCTAACAACGCAAATATTAGATCTCCTTTCCTCTACTGACGAGCCGATTCTCTCCACAGATGCCTTCCCCTCCACCCCGGGAATATCAGTGAAAGCTGCACTGGACCGCCTTGGGTCTAGAGATATGATCAAGTATCAAACTATTGAACGAGAAGAAGCAATATTATCACCTGAAGCTGAAGCGATTGCGGCCAATGGCAGTCATGAAGCCAAAGTATTCGAAGCCGTGCAGGCGGCATTGGGCGGGCTGAAAATTGTGGATTTGCCAAATGTCGTCGGGAAAGAGGCTGCTAAAATAGGCGCTGGAAATGCATTTAAAAAGGGCTGGATCAAGAAAGATAAAGATGTTTTGCGATCAGCAATGGATTCAATCGAAGATACTACTCAGGAGCAACTGTTGATCATACAGAAAACGAAAACATACCCCGATCCCAACGTCATAGCAGACCTGCGAAAAAGGAAACTTATCACAATACACAAGGTTATAAGTTTCAAGATATCGAAGGGCCAGAAATATGCGAGAGAGATTGCAAAAGAGGAAACTGACCTCACAGCTGATATGCTTGCGACTGGAGCGTGGAAAACGGCCAAATTTAAGCCCTACAATTTCAATGCCAAGGGCGCTGTAACCCTGAGCGGCGCTTTGCATCCTCTGAATAAAGTGCGACAGGAATTTAGACAAATCTTCTTCGAAATGGGTTTTGAGGAGATGCCTTCAAATCGCTTCGTTGAGACCGGATTCTGGAATTTCGATGCTCTTTACGTCCCACAACAACACCCTGCCCGTGATCTTCAAGATACCTTTTATATCTCAGACCCTGCCAGTGCAGACAAGCCACGGGAAGATGACCCTTCAGACATTCACGTAGCAAAGGCGGGAAAGGCGGGAACGGTGACTGGCGGACCTTCAAACTCCAATGTTAATCTCCCTGACCATGAGGAATACTGGAACAACGTCCGCGCCGTACATGAGTCTGGTAAATACGGATCAATCGGTTACAGATATCCATGGAGTCCAGATGAGGCTCTCCGCCTGGTGCTTCGGACACACACCACCTCCGTATCGGCATATATGCTCTACAAACTGGCCGCAAACCCTCGCCCGGCCCGATATTTCAGTATTGACCGGGTGTTCCGCAACGAGGCGGTCGACGCTACCCATCTAGCGGAGTTCCACCAGGTTGAGGGCGTGATTGCTGATTTTGGTCTTGCACTGGGCGGTTTAATTGGCTTCATGGAAGTTTTCTTTGCGAAGATGGGCATCCATGGACTTAGGTTCAAGCCGGCTTATAATCCTTACACAGAACCTAGTATGGAAATTTTCGGATACCATGAAGGTTTAGGGAAGTGGGTGGAGATTGGTAACAGCGGGATGTTCAGACCAGAGATGTTGGAGCCCATGGGTCTGCCGAAGGATATGAGAGTGTATGGATGGGGTTTAAGCTTGGAACGACCTACTATGATCAAGTATGTCTGACATGTCTATCTTTTTAATACCTCTCCCCAGTATATTCCAGTGGCATCTGATTGTGGAATCAATCAAACCAAGCCGCTTGAAGCTAATTCTTTTCGTTTTTCTAGGTACGGCGTAAGCAATATCCGGGAACTCCTTGGGCATAAGGTAGATCTCAACTTCATCGAAACGAACCCGGCCGTCCGGCTCGAGAAGGATTAGACACCTGCTTCTTCCTAAGTATTCCATTTTCCTACTTATGATCACTCACTTCTTATACCTTTCCGCTAAATGTTTACGTACCATTGGAGGATTGGACCTAGATTATAAAGGAAGACCAAGATATGGTTGTTTACCGTTGAAGTGTTTTGGTAAAGCAATTGCGGTGATGGGATATGGAATAGAAAAGACGAAGACATACGAAATTTAGGAGATTGATGTTCTTCTCATCGTATCTGCAACTGACACCCTCACCTTCACTTTTCTTCCCCATATAGATTTAAACAAAATAGAGTCGGTCGGGATATACATGCAAAGTCATAAAGGCATAGACTCTACAGTGGTATAAAGCTCCTAAAGCAGCCAGGAAACTTGGACTTCAGGGCAAGGGCCCTGCAGCCAATGCCTCGAAAGGTGACATGCAAAGGGAATCAAAGAGAGTAGTGGAATCTTTACGAAGTACGGAGGTTTTCACAGCTAGCAGGGCAGCAATCCCTACCACACACTAGAGGTGGTTACACATATAAGCTATCGAAGAACGAAAATGTCCCGCCCGTATCTGTGCTCCGACGAGTGGTCTTGAACATCGCAGCTCTTCAGCAGACGGATATATACAAGAAATATATGATCTCCCCGGCCAAAATGTAATACATTATATCCCGCCTCAGTCATTCACCACGTAAATCACACGATCCCATGGGGGGAGAGTAGATTTTTGCGGTGGGCGTGAGTCGGTTTCTGGTGCCGGGTTGGGAACTTCAGGAAGAAAACTGGAAGAGGTAGAAATGGATAGTTGGAGATATGGATAGATTGGAATGGGACAGAGTATTAATTCCATTATCGTGGATATAGGTAATGTCCTAGAATGGGGTTTTCGGAGCCCTTTGTCTATCAAGGAGCTAGGATGCATAGGAAATCGCACTGTAACAAAATGAAAGCAAGTTTGAAGGAGGTACATTCATGTTCCTCCTTTGGATCAGATAAATGGAACAGTTCATATTGGTATTTCGTATTCGTCGACATAACAGAACAGAGGGATTCAATTTTCATGCTGATAGGAAGACGGAGGAAATTATAGGACAAGGAAAAAAGGTCTTTATTTAAGAACCTCGGAAGAAAACTCCAGTATATTCCCAGGTGTTTTAGTATTTCGCTCATTTTATGGTCATCTATCCCAGAGATGCATTGTTAGTGAAAGTTCCAATCATTCAATTTACCAACCGTGGAAAACAAGACTGAGATCACTCACCATGACAACATCCCTATCCCACAACCCTCCCACGAAAACCAGCACATGGAGAATAAATAAGAAGAAGAAAAGGAAAACCAACACCCTTCTCTGCTCTCCTTAGCGCTGAGAAGCCGCGCTCCACACATTCTTCAAAAACCCGTCCCGTTGCGCCAGTCGGTTCAAGCTGTCGTCGCTCTCTCCCCGGGCACGTACGAATCCGCAGAGGGCATATACGTGGTTCTCGCCGGTGTACCGGCCATTCTCGTCAACTTTGGCAATGCTGATTTGCACGGAGGCGTGGTCCTTGGCCTTGATGATGCGATTGGTGGCACTGCATTTGCGAGGCACGTAGCTAAATGGATATTTGAATAATTTTCAAGTTAGAAAATGGGTAAGGTAACTGATTCAGGATTACTGTGGCACGAAAGATAAGTGGAATCCCTCGGAAACCTCCTGTGTCTGGCGCGGACGAAACTTTTGATTCGGGAGGCTGATGGCTTTTGTTTCCTAGGTGGGAGAAGTGGGGGATTGATAAGGGTGGTACACGTACAGGTCGACGATTTTTCCCTTCTCGTTCTCCATTTTTGCGGATGTGTAGATGTCCGGGGGAATAACGGTATTGAGCGGGGGATTGTTTGTGCCTTGGTCGTTGAGGTTTGTGGTGATTTCCGGCGTTGAGTTGGTGGTTGATGCGAGTTGTAAAGCGAAGAATTGTGCGTCATGTGACTCGGATTTGAACTTTTTTGGTTTCGGTGTGGGTCGTGAGTATAACGCCGGTGCGTGGTATTTAACCCCCAGATGACTATTCTATCGCTTTTACAATGATTTTATTGACGATGATGGTATGAACATAAATATTTCTTATATTGCTACTCTAACAAGCTAGGGTATATAGGTCTATGTGTGTACATATAGTTTCTATTTATCAACTGTCTAGTATCTTTGTCAGAAAACACGATAGCCACTTAGAGAGCACTCTTCGCCTTCTTGACAGGTTCAACTTCATTCTTCCAACGAATTTCCACCTCTCTGGGGCCCTCTTTCAGAAATCGAACAAGTGCTACCCTGTCCGGTTCTCCTTTCTTATCTGACCCTTGAAGCTCGGGTCCAACATAATCCAATGCAAGAATATTCCGTCCATCAGCAACCTGACCGATTTGGAGTGGGGAGATAAACTTATCTGTCCAAGGGGGAGATCCCGAATGCACAAATTTGATCAATTCAGACCGGCGTTTGGTAGACTCCTCCTTAGAAATCGTGGATGGAGATTCGTCTGGCCTATCGAGAAATTGTGCGACGAAATGAAGTAAGAAGACTTGCGGTGGAAACATTATGATGTCTCCGTTCCTAGCAAGCCGCAACCATTCCGAGGCGTGAAGGAATTGTGCTTCAGTAACTTCTATCCCGCCGTCCGACGTTGGCACTTGGACTTCAGTCTCTTCGCTTCCAATTAAGTTTTTGGACTCCGGAGATGGCGGGAGAAAGTAGAGATACATCTGTGTCGTGAAGCGCTTCGGGTTCTTTGCCGGTGTTATCCAGTGGGTAAATGGGATGAGCGGGTCTAGCAGGCATTAACCCAAGAGAAAAGAGGTTGGTTTTAGTTAATCAGATAATATCCAGAAGTTTCGGGATAATAAGCTCTGACCAATATCAGGTTCCGCAGCATCATCTATGCTTTTCAGCCACTGGTTGAACGTGACTTTGTTCATGTGGATTGCATGTCTTCCTATTTCCCTCTGCTCCTCATTTACTTGGATCATTTGGCCGGTGGACTTATTCTTCGCAAGAAGGATTCCACTCTCTTCGAATAGCTCCCGGATTGCCGCCCGTCGGTAGTGGGGACCCTCATCATGGCTGTCTGGATGGCCGGCAGGTGGGAAGTCACCGTCCTGCGAAGAAATATTTCCCCCAGGAAACACATGGGCAGAAGGGAAGGACGAGGAAGTCTTCACACGGTGTAGCAATAAGACTTCATTTTGAGGCGAGATTAGGATTACACTAGATCGTAGATAAAAGTCATTAACTTGATGCTTTATGGTATTCACGTCTGGATGGAGCTCGTTTATATTTCAAGGAGTTGTATATATCAATGCGACGGACTAACCTCGCGCTCGGCCTGGGCACGGCTCTCTCACCCTTGCCTCCGTTTGCCACCTTTGGAGCCATACTTCGATACTGTGGTATTCTCCGAACCGTCGAATAAGAAGCTTGTTGGCCAAAACGGTATGCAATTTGGAGGCGCAGAGTCTCTGGCGTTCTTGTGTATCTATCAGGAGAAGAATAATAAAACCCGTCACTATTGAGCACTAGTCGCAGCGCGATGCGCAGCTGATTTGCATTTGAAGGCAATTGGCAACATATGGAAGGGATCATATTATCCAAGAGAATATAGGTGGAGAGGGGAAGGATTTAAGTAGTATTCTTATCAGGCCGCTTGAGCTCTGAAGAAATGTAAAGGTAGCTGATATTGACCTTGGTTTCGTGGGGAAATTGATAACCGCGTTATCGGCGAAAATAATGCCGAGGTCCAGCAGAACCTCGTTTATCACAACTTGGGGGTGCTATCATGCCGACAACGTTTGGTTGCCGATCAGACAAAAACTTATATATTTTCGAAACTGTATATGAGTTAACTCTACATGCGTTTCCTTTTAAAATTGGAGTGAAGATTATACGCCATGATCTCCGTGTGGGTGTTATTTTGCCCTATATAGGGGAAATTTCAAAGCTACTGCATCATGAACGGAATTGCAATTCGGTTGAAGATAAATATAACATCAAGGTCAGATCATAGGAGTGTCCGCTCCCAAAATATAGGGGAATTATTAGAGAATGCAAGACGATCGGCATGGATTGTTTTGAAGCATGAAAAAGGCTAGGTAAGGAGACTCATGGACTGCATAAACGTTTGGGACGAGGACGAAGAAAACCAATAAACATCGATCAATACAAGGCCGGAACCTCCGACAAACTCCTAAAACCTATTGAACCAATAGCTTTAAAAATGACAACGGGCTCGTCATGTAATATAAGTGGCCGTCGTTGCACTTAAGCTTAAGAATAAAGCTTTTTGTCGAAGCTGTGAAGACCGTGAACATTCCCCTCGGCCTGGGCGCTGGCACTGCGCACCTCAAACCTCACCGAGCCATTGGAGACACCGGTGTGAAGCTCTTTCAAGTTCTTTACCCCAATATCCTGCAGGGAATGCTGGATACCGGCCATGAGGTATGGAACAAACTTCGTGACGGAGCCCCGATCCAAAACTGAACCCGAAACACCTTGAGCTACAAGTAGTCGGTCCTTCTCAGAGAAGTATCTCGCAGAGCCAGCATTACTTGATTGTCCGTCTTTGCCTCCAGCTTTCTTATCTTCCATGGCATCAATGCTTCCCATTCCCCGGTAGGCCTTGACGAGCTGCCCTTCTCTGCTGACAAAGTAGTTTCCAGGAGATTCAGTCGTACCAGCCAAGAGGCCACCCATCATAACGGTGGTGGCGCCCATTGCCAAGCCCTTTACGATGTGGCCAACATTCTGGATGCCGCCATCTGCAATGCAGGGGACACCGAAGCGGGAAGCGAATTGGGTAACACTGCGCACAGCAGCAGCCTGGGGTCTTCCCACAGCCATGACTTCCTGAGTAATGCAGGCACTGCCACTGCCCATGCCGATACGGAGACCATCGGCTCCAGCAGCAATAAGGGCGGCTGCCTGATCTCTGGTGACAACGTTGCCAGCAACTACGTCAATATCTGGGTAGGTTTCTTTAATATACTTTATCATTTCGATTTGATACATGCTGTTTCCTTGGCTGCTATCCAGGACAACGATATCGAGGCCGGCGTCAACCAGCTTCTGGAGTCTGCCTTTGTCTTCAGGACGAGTGCCAATGGCGGCAGCACAGATAAGTTGTTTGGAGTGGGGTAGCTTCGAAGCAAGTGGGTAATGCAGATTTTTCATAAGATCTGATCTTGAGAGGAGAGAAACGAGGTTGCCCTCGCTGTCAACAATGGGAAGTTTCCCTTTCTTGGAGCTTCTCAGGACTTCGTTTGCCTCGGCGAGGGTTGTGCCGGAGGGAGCCGTTATGAGGTCAGTAGACATGACTGCTGTCACAGGGTCATCACCTGCAGTGTGGAACTGGATGTCTCTGCTGGTAATCATTCCAATCAGCTTCGAAGGTAAAGTTCCATCTTCTGTGTTTTTGAGATATTTGTTAGCTAAATCCAGACGGAATCAATGGAGAAAAAAACAAAGAAGAACAAATTAGAGCAAGAATCAGACAAAATCTGGTCTCTTCAGAACAGCTTTCGCCGCTGCAGATGAACGAAAGTTATTAAATAAAGATTGAAAACATCATTGCAAAGATATGTAGGGTAATAGATTGAACATAAAGGGCAGATCTAACGAACCTGTAACTGGAAATCCACCGAACCCCCATTTCTCCTTTAGTGTCTTGGCCTCCGCGACCGTTGTCTTGGGGGAAATAACAACAGGCTCCAAAATGAAACCGTTTTCATATCGCTTGACCTTTCTCACCATCTCAGCTTGGTCATCGGCCGAACAATTGTGATGGATGACACCAAGACCGCCGAGAAGGGCCATGTGGATGGCCATGGAGTGCTCCGTGACCGTGTCCATTGGGGAGGACAACAGCGGAGCTTTCAAAGTGATACGTTTTGTAACAGGGGTTTCGAGAGAAACGTCGGATGCGGGGAATCCTATTACGGACCAGTCAACCAAGTTTCACATAAGGTGTTTTAAGAGGTAATGTCGAACCAATGTAGCCTGGAAGGATCAGGAAATCATTATAGGTCAGAGCTCCCCGCTTGTCGGAATTTATGAGTTCATTGATATCCAGGCCATCGCCGGAGTAGTCCTTTTTCAGAATGTCCAGGGCCTTGGTGTGGTCCACGAATTCCACTTCCTCCGCGAAATGTTCGAAGGCACATCCCGTCGCATCTCCATTGGATATGGGCATGGCGAAAGAGAGAATGAGAGAGTGTGGAAGAGAATGGTAATTTGCCAGTGGCAAAATAGTGCGACAAAGAGAAGCAGAGAGAAATACCAACAACAGATGTCAGGCAAACGTTCTGTTGACGGGGAGAAAGCGTCTTTCCCAAGGAAAAGAAACAGAAGAAAGAAAAAAGCTCCGTAAATTTGGTAAGTTTTTTCTACTCTGTGGACCTTCGAACTCGCTAGCACTAACTGGGTGAGCTTGGATCACGTGTTAGAATTGGTTGTGTACAAGGCCAGTGAGAGCTCCATTCCTCTTCACCGCGCGTTGTTCTTATCCATTGAATTTGATGATTATTTGGTTTTCAAAAAGAAGGATTATCTGTTGATAATTTCAGAACGAAAAGCTGCTGTAGGCGTGACAGGTAGTCAGGATATATTGACTCAGTTTCCAAACAACTGGCGAGCTAAGGTTGTGTATTATGGGATTTCATCGTTCGCGGCGCAGTCTAAGATCTGCTCTTACAATGTCAACTGACTACGAGGTCAACTGTAGACCCCAAGAGCGATACCTTTATCTCATTTCATCCTAGCTATCTTGCCAATGTTGGTTTCCACGTCAAAAACCATGAATTCCAAAGTAACCCACAAGTCAACCGACTCTGAATATTCGAGACGCGCCCCACATCAGCCATGAATGTGTCGGTACTATTAGTACAGGCAAGAGGCCGGGAGAGATCCGCAATTATAGTGGCATCTTCATTAATAAGTTCGACCAAGGCAAGCTGGGGCATCTCGCAAAGCATATCAACGAAATCCCAAGGTTAGAGGTGCTACCCAAATCAATTCCTTGAGTGACTTGAAGGAGAATGGCTGGCTCAATGGCCCTCTCAGAAGTATTGCTATGTTAAAGATGCCATGAATTCTCTCAGAAGTACTGCTATGTTAAAAGATATCATGAATCAATCTCTGAGTGTCTTGCTGTTAACTCTAGTTTTTAATTCAGCAACAGAGCAACTATCAGAGTTTAAGAGTAAATTTCTCACAGTCTCACAACAGTCAGTCTCTGATGTCATTATGCATCATAACACTGCTGGCATTAGAGATTCAAGAAATGTTCCAAGACTGATAGAGTAAACATAGAATCACTGTTGCATGAGATTGATGATATATAAATCTTCTAAGTTGTTATTGATAAATTGAGACAGAGAGAGTTGAAAAAAAGCTCTTTAAAAAATGAAAATAAAAAAGACTAAGATTCTGTTCAATCTGAAAATTATGTCACAAGTTTTATAATACAATGACAGCTTCTTCAGTTATTCTTAAATTAACTAACTAATGTAACCAATCACTCAACTGGCCAGATCACTCAACTGGCCACCTCCCCACTGTACATTAAACAAATCTTTAAATTCTGCCACCACTATATTAAATTATCCATTAAAAAATTATATACAATTAAATCCTAGCTCTGCAAGCATCCAGGGGCTCTATGTCCAGTATTCCCACACTTGCTGCAGTGTGCCGGTGCTCACTTTTTAGTGGGTTGATTTGAATTCTCCACCTCTCTATCCACCATCTGCTGAGCAGCCTGAGCAGTCTGAGCTCTAGCTAATCCTTCTTCTCCAGTCAGAATTCCTTCCTGACCTATGTAAACATGGCCTTGTCCTCACTTGCATTTCTGCTTCTCATTTGCAGCTCATAAAGTCTTGTTCTCTTGAGCCAAAAGAGCACCCCCATGCATAGCTAGTTGGCACCCCCGAACTAGTTGATCTAGAGCTTGGTTGGTAGGACTAGGCGGGCTTTGTGTATGATGCTTGATAAACTGCTTGAGCTTGTTGAATTGGCATTCCAATTGGACAGCATTTCAGGAAGTCTTTGGGGTCCTGGAGGCCTGAGATTCATGAGATGTGCCTGGGGGACTTGGTGTATGTAGTTGATAATATAGGTGTTCAAGAACCTCCTCTGCATTGACTGGTACTAAGCCTGTGGCTCTGAATCCATTCTTAATAGTCATATCCTTCAATGCCTCCTTCCTAGCAGCAGAATATAGTTCTAGGAATTCCTCCTTATTCACATGATTAATGCCAAGCCTCATGCCAGATTCAATCTGCTTGCAATATGCCTTCTTCAGAGGGGCAAAGCAGCTCACATCTAGTGACTGCAGCAGATGGGAAGAATGAGATGGTATATAGAGAGCTATAATAGCATTTCTCTGCAGAATTGGTCAAATTCAGCAGTGGCATGGCTCCCATGCCCATCCAGAATCAAGAGTCTATATCTTCCAACTGTATAAGCCTGAGTATGCTTGTTAAACACCTCTTTCAGCCATATTAGACCAAGCTGATCAGTGGTCCAGCCATTCTCACTAACTCCAATTACCCAATCTGCTGGCAGGTTTGTATACCATGAAGCCTGGTGTAGCTTGTCCTTGAGAATAATCATTGGAGGCAGGCTCTGTCCTCTTGTATTGACTGACTCAATCACAGTCACTCATTCCCTATTTCCTGGCTGTATAAAAGATGCCTTTTCAGCTCTTTCTGACCTAGTGACCACTAAGGTTGTTGAAATAACCCCCATAAGAAAGCCAACTTCATCAAAATTATATGTATCCTCAGGTAGAATTTCATACTTCTTCATGGCATTATCCACCATTCTAAACCACCTCTTTATAATCTCTGGATCTTCACATAGAGCTTGCTGGTGATCATATCTGCATGTGAGTCTGATCTTCAGCTCAGAATGATGTTTAATAAATCTCCACACCCAGCATTCTCCAATGCTAGAGGATATGCTAGATCCATGGGCCCTGAGTAGCTCAATGGCCATATATCGTACACTTGCAATTTGGGGGGGTAGGCCTCTCTCATCCATGGAGATTATCCATTGAACTAGAGCTTCTTCTTCTGTAGGTGTCAATTTCTGGTGTTGAGACTGGGATTTCACGCGTGGAATGCCTTCATGTAGTCAATTGGATAGGGTGGCATGAGAGACACCATAGGCCTTAGCAGCAGCTTGAATGCTAGAAATTTGCTTGATTTCATAGGCTCTAATGATCAAAAGAAGTTTTCCTTCCTGATTAGAGGCTTGAATTTTCATTGTGGTTGAGAAATTGAGCTTTGATTGTTGATGATGAGTTGAAATTGAAAAGGTGGCCAGTTGAGTGATCCGGCCAGTTGAGTGATCGATTACATTACAATCTGAGCTTATATAATCATGAAAGATGAGATGGTACAGTGTAACTTGACATTTTATGTATATCACAGATTCTCTTTGAATTTCTGAATAAAAGACTTCATCTGATCTTTCTGATGAATGATGTTGATCTCTACTTGCATCAATATCAACAGAACATTCTTTACCATGCAGAATAGATCATAGTGTCTGTTAGAAGAAGAGATTTTTCTTACAGACTTAAAAGAATAATAATTATTATTCAGCTTCAATTCTTTCATTTTGTTATCATTTTACTTTTCTGAATAACTTCACTCATTCTCAGTTCAATTGTCTTTTTGAATTCTTTTGAGTAATTTGAGCTGTGTCTGCACTCTGTCTGTCAACCTTCTAAGACTCTTAATCAATCAATATATGCTTTAGTTAACTACATGTTCTCTCTTCTGATGATGTAAGAACTTTGAAAAGCACAGAGTAACTAAGTAAGTTAGTTAACTAGTTAGTGTTGGGCCAGTAGCTGCCCAACTCACGTGATGTACGCGTATTAGCCAGTCCTCCCACCAATGGAAGACCAACCACCAACAGTTAGTTAATGTTGGACGTCTGAAGTGGTTGTTGTATTGGTAGCCTATCTCAGGGATACTATATACTATTGTGCGGTGCTCTAGTCCATAATAGGAAGCCTAGGCTCCAACAGTTAAGTTTTACAAATTCACGTGATACATTGAAGCCGCCTTGCCGTTTTGGGAATATTGTTTTGGTCTGCTCAACAACAGCCAGAGCTGGCCGAGGGCAGATTTCTTGAACCGAGATGCATCACAAACCCACGCTGACAGGGGAAGCTCTCTGGCCTTTTTTGGCCCTCCAGCAGACAAAGTAACACTATATTCTATACCATTCCGTACGTTTTCTGAACTTCTCGCCCTCAAGAGCTCCACATACCAACTGTGGTCGGGAGTGTGTCGTCGACCAGCACGCACTGCTGGGTTGATCGTTGCGGCACACAGCCAAACCGACCTTTGACAGAGCAATTTGCTTTCTCCTATGAGTGTTCCGGCATGCGTGCAGTTGAGGGTTTGAAATTTCTTTTCTCATCGAGTGCGCATATGTCCATTAACCAGCCGTCGTGATGTCAAACCTCCACCCCTTTAGACGGTCTCAACCAGAGCTGCCCACACACCATCCCAGCCCACTTCGTCATGGCTCGACGGCATCGACTAATTCATCAATTTATTCCTCCTATTCAAATTCGCTGTTACCCAGTCGGACAAGTACCTTATCTTCGAACTCATCTGGGGGATTCGTGTCTGATTCAAATGCTAGCAGAGGGCTGGTGAGCAAAATCGGGGAACGATTTGAACGAGCTTCCACTCCACCAAGTGCTAGTGAGACGTATGGAAATCTTCGTCGCTCGTTGCGGCCGCTTCCCCAGGCGCCCAATGGCTCATCACCTCCAGCCAGCGTGAGTCGGAAGCGAAGTCAGACAATGACCAGCCTTCAACTCGATGACATGTCTCAAGGGAAACCTGCCATTTTTGGGGGATATGATGGCGAAGCTGTGAGACTCAAGGAAAATGTTGATAGAATGGGACAAGAATTATCGCCATACATTCGACAACAACATTCCCGTACACAATCCACCCCGCACCCTCCGGTGTTAACAGCCGCATTTACGGCGCCCGATCTAAAAACGTTCCAGAGATCTTCAACTGGGCATCTGCGGACACTTTCAAGATTTGCGCAGACAGAAAGTGAAGACTTCGCCTTGGCGTCCGCTGTTCCTTCTGTTGTTGGTTTGCATGGCCGTCGTCGACTGAAGCGCGAAGACTCCATTAGAGCCCCAAAGTCAGACACGTCTCCTGAAAAAGTTCGAGCATCGGCATGGACAGAAAGTGTTTGGATGGATAAACAACGGCAATTCCTACAGGCCTATGAATACCTTTGTCATATTGGTGAAGCAAAGGAATGGATTGAGGATGTTATTCACAAGTCAATTCCGCCTATTGTTCAACTAGAGGAAGCTCTCCGGGACGGAGTCACGCTCGCGGAAGTGGTGCAAGCCTTATATCCACATCGTACTTTTCGCATATTCAAACACCCCAAGTTACAGTACCGCCATTCCGACAACATTGCCATCTTTTTCCAACTTCTTAAAGAAATTGAACTTCCAGACTTATTTTGGTTTGAATTGATTGACCTGTATGAAAAGAAAAACATCCCCAAAGTCATACATTGTATCCATGCATTATCGTGGCTGCTTTATAAAAAGGGAATTGTTGATTTCCGTATCGGCAATTTGGTTGGTCAGCTGGAGTTTGAACATCATGAGCTTGAGCAAGTGCAAAAAGGTCTTGACATGTCAGGAGTTCCCATGCCTAGCTTCTCTGGTATGGGGGCGAGCTTTGGTGCTGAACCGGAACCCGAACCCATCGAGTCAGAAGAGGATCGCATCGATAGAGAACTCCACATGCACGAAGCGATTACATCTGACCTCCAGTCTCAGATAAGAGGGGCTCTTACACGTTTGAGACTGGGGAATTTAATGCAGGAGCTGTGGGATAACGAAAGTGCATTGGTCGACCTACAATCAAGAATAAGAGGAGAATGGGCTAGGGAAATAGTTGGCTACCGGCTGAGCATGCGACGGTTCGCTGTGAATTTACAGTCTTATGCACGCGGATTCCTGGTTCGGATGAAAGCTCAAGATAGCGAACAATCCTGGAAAGAGAACGAGCCAAACATCCTGATGTTGCAAAGTCTGATCCGCGCAAATAGGATTCGTTCGGATGTTCAACTACTGACGACCAGGGCACGGAGAGAAGAGTCTGGCATTAAACATATTCAAGCAGCCATCAGAGGAGCCCTAGCGAGAAACAGGGTTTGCGATCAATACGAGCAAACTAGAGATGCCGAAGTCGAAGTCCAATTTCTGCAGGCTGCTATTAGGGGCATGATAGAACGAAATCGTGTTGCTCGAGACATACTAACCTTGGAAGATGGAATCCCCATGATAATAGCGCTAGAATCTGCCATCAGAGGCAGGCAAGAGCGAAATAGAGTTGCTCAAGTTATACTAACCCTGGAAGAAAGAGCTCCCGTTATAACGGCACTACAATCGGCGGTTAGAGGCTTTATTGTGAGAAAGATATATGATTCCCAGAAGCTATCTCTAGCAAATATGAGTGCTAAATGGATTTCTCTACAATCCTTTTCTCGAGGAGCAGCCGTCAGAGGAGACGTCAAATCACTTCGAACTCGGCTGAACGCCCAAATCCCCTCAATTGTTGAAGCTCAAAGTGCTCTTCGTGCCGCCTCTCTGCGCTCTTCCGTCAATGCAACTATAAGCGCTCTCCGAGACAATGAAAGCGATATACTTACACTTCAGTCCTTTACCAGAGGATTTGTATTACGGAAACGTCAAACGGCAGACCGAAATACCCTCATGCAGCAAACCTCCATCATTACAAACCTGCAAGCCCTTTCAAGAGCCGCCATACTGAGAATCGACATTGGTTTTTTGCTCTGCGAGCTCGAAACATCAAGTGATAAGATTACTCGACTTCAGGCCCTTGCTCGTGCGATGCTGGTTAGGGTCGACGTTGGCCAGGTCTTGGAGGAATTGGATGCGGAGGAAGTGGTAATAATCGACTTCCAATCTGCTATTAGAGGACTCCTTGTGCGGCAGCGCTTTGCTGAGAGGCAAAAGTACTACCGTGAAAATATGCAAAAAGTTATTAAGGTCCAAAGTTTTGTCCGAGCAAAGATTCAAGGAGAGGCTTACAAGAGCCTGACTAGCGGGGAAAATCCCCCGGTTGGAACTATTAAGGGTTTCGTACATCTCCTCAACGACAGCGATTTTGATTTCGATGAAGAAATTGAATTTGAACGCCTGCGGAAAATGGTGGTGCAGCATGTGCGGCAGAATGAATTGGCGGACCAATATATTACGCAACTAGATATCAAAATCGCTCTTCTTGTAAAAAGCAAGATCACTCTCGACGAGGTAGTGAAGCATCAGAAGCATTTTGGGGGTCATGTTGGTGCACTTCTACCAAACAGAGACCTATCTTCCAAGGATCCGTTTGACCTCAAGGCACTGAATAAAACATCTCGACGGAAATTAGAGCAGTACCAAGATATTTTTTTCGTTCTTCAGACGCAGCCGCAATACCTTGCCAGACTTTTCAGGCGAATACGGGAACAGGCAACTCCCGAAAAGGAATGCGAGCGAATCAAGCATCTGGTTATGGGTTTATTCGGCTACTCCCAGAAGAGGCGTGAGGAATACTACCTAGTAAAACTCCTTGTCAAATCTGCACATGAAGAAATAGATCACTCTCCTTCCATCCAAGATTATATACGGTGTAACGCTTTCTGGAACAAACTGTTCGCTGCTTATACAAAGTCGCCCAAGGATCGGAAGTTCATGCGAGATATTCTGGGGCAGCTGGTCAGGGAGCATATTATCGAGAATACCGACCTTGACCTGGAGAGTGACCCGATGCAGATCTACCGCTCTGCCATTAGCAATGAGGAGCTCCGCACTGGCCGAAAGAGCCAACGTCGAATAGACGTACCCAGAGAAGAGGCAATTCGGGATCCTGAAACAAGAGAGACTTTTATTCGACATTTGCAGGATCTCCGTGATATTGCGGACCAATTTTTCAGCGCTATCGAGGAATTCCTGCCTCGAATGCCCTTTGGGGTGAGATTTATTGCCCAGCAAATTTACGAACATCTATTGTCTAAGTTTGGGAACGAGGATCATGGATATGTCCTACAGATTGCGGGACAATGGATTTGGAGAAATTATCTTTATCCAGCGCTGATGGAGCCCGAAAAATATGGTATTATAGACCGGGGCCTAACTCAAGAACAGAAGCGGAATCTAGGAGAAATCGCCAAGGTAATAGCGCAGGTAGCCTCGGGTCGTCTCTTTGGTAACGAAAACGTGTATCTTCAGCCACTCAATAGTTGGATTGGAGATGCAATTCAGCGATTGGGAGCGATATGGGGAAATTGTGAGTACCTTTGCGATGCTCCCCCCACTCTAAAATTATTCTAACATCGATGATAGTGGTTACTGTTGAAGATGCGGAGTCGCACTTTGATCTCGACTCTTTCAACGACCTCTACGCCAAAACGAAACCAACTCTCTATATCAAAATGTCGGACATTTTCTCGATTCATAAACTTCTCGCCGCGGAGATCTCCAGCATTTGTACCGACCCGGATGATAAGATTAGAGAGGCAATCCGTGATCTGGGAAGTGTCAAGAGCAATGAAAACGAACTCATGAGTGTGAGCTCGTCAGAAATTTGTTTGACATTAACGCCCAAACTACATAATGTTGAAGGTAGGTTTTGGCTTTGCGTATCTACGACTTTGGGGCCGTTGACTTACAGTATGTGATCTAGACCCCGATGCTGAAATCAAGTCACTATTTATGGAAACAAAACGATGTATTCTTTATATCATACGAGTCCAATCCGCGGCCAATCTAATGGAAATCATGGTTAAACCGCCTACCGAAGAAGACATGGAGCACTGGAATGCGATTGTCCGGGATGAGTTGTCATCTAGTAGTCGTAAACGTGGGGCGTACTCAGACGCGAACGCCCTGATCGACATAGGATCTATGAGTTATCCCGATCTAAAGAGTACAGCATTGGAGAACATTCTTCTCTTAGAGAAAGCAGGGCGTATAACTCGGGAGAATCACTATCAGGACCTTCTCAACGCTATCGCGGTCGATATTCGGACAAAGCATCGCCGGAGAGTCGAGCGTCAACGAGAATTGGAAAGTGTCCGCCTGACGCTTGAGCGACTCAACGACCAAGCGGTATACTTGGAGCAGCAGTTGAAGACTTACAATGACTACATCGAACAAGCCATGATAACACTTCAGAACAAGAAAGGGAAGAAACGCTTCCTGATGCCATTTACCAAGCAGTGGGATCATGAACGTGAGCTGCAGCGGTCCGGCCGTGCCTTCAAGTTCGGCTCGTTTAAATATTCAGCCCGAAATCTTTCTGAAAAGGGCGTCCTTTTATATTGGAAGGGATACAACGAGCGACAGTGGGATCGGGTCGATCTCACGATTTCCAGCAATGAAGTTGGCGTTTTCACAATTGATGGGAGTAGCGGCAACATGATGATTTCCGGAGCAAACGCACAAATTCCGCTTGATGACCTGCTCCAGGCGCAGTTCAACAATACGCAGTTCATGGACTTTTTTGAGGGACAATTGCGAGTGAATGTCAACCTGTTCTTGCATCTGATTATGAGGAAATTCTATAACGATTAAAATAGTTTAATGTGTATTCTTTTCTTTGTATTCGTTTCTCCCGTTTTCTCTTTCCTTTCTCTTTCCTTTCTCTTTCGTTTCTCTTTCGTTTCTCTTTCCGTTTATATTATATTGAGATACCATGGACGATGTTTTACAAAGCAGTGAAATGATATGATAACGATGGTTGGTTTGAAGGTGTTATTGAAGCTCCTTTTTATCTTGTTCTATGTTTTATCTTTTTTCCTCGTAGTTTTCCCCCTCCCTTCTTTGTATTTTCAATTTTTAGTTTTTTTAAAACTCTGCAGTCGATTCTTTTTCCACTCTAAATATTTGACCCTTGATTCGGTCATGTCCTGCATATTTATATCCTCTTCTCTGCTACCTCCGAATCCCGATCTTTAGGAAGTCGTGAAACTGGCCGGAGGAAGTGGGCTAATCCAGAGTTCGAAATTTCGAGCCATCGGCGTCTATAATTAATTCTCTTTTGTGACTATATTTCCGCTGTGTTCCCCCCTTGTTCCCTGTCGCTCGTTATTCATCCTCGGGGCACCCTGTTGCTCGTTTGGTATCTTGAAGCATTTTATTGATCATACACCGCCTCAGCTAGCCGGTCTGCTTGTTTCATTCCTCCCCTTTTCTTCTTTTTCAGGCGATTGGGGCGGGATTGCCAGTTTCCCTGATGAATTTATTTTTACGTTCGGTCCGTTTCCCTTATTATTCTCTGCTTCTAAATGTATCTAGTAGTTAGTTATGGTTCTCGGGGGTTACTAATGAGAGAAAACATGTTGAAGTTGAGAGAGTAATTGAGTCTTTAGTTTTATGTGATGTTGGCAAATGAATTTCCTACGTAGCTTACCGTGAAGGTTGAGATGACCTGTTGTTTCGTGCCAAATTCAATGTCAGGTTGTGTTTTATCAACAGACGGCCAGCTGGATGCCCCCGTTCCTGAAGTGAGAATGACTGTGGAGTTTTCTACGAGCATTCAGCAATACTGCGGACTTGCCCCTCAATCCTTTCAATCTTTTTTCTTGGGATCCCAATGGTATTCGAACTGCCTTCTCCTGTCTTAAAGGTTGACTTCAATCGGACTCTCTTCTCCTTTCTTACATTCCATCCCATAGACTCAGCGGGCTGAAGTTCAGCCCAATGCTACAAAGTAGTCACTGGCCGTTGTCAGACTTCGGAGTGCTCCGTACGCAGCATTACATCTACACCCCTTATCACTGGTCATTATAGGTAGTGCCGCTGGCAATGTTGCCTCTACCATTTTGTGTAATAGCTGATAACCGCCTGGGCGAGACTGGTGCCTTTTGCCAGCGTGTCTCGGGCTACATTTCCAATTTCAGCTTTTTTCAGCTTGCTTTTGAGACAGCTGTGTGAGGGATCGGCATGGTTTCACAAAGCAAAAACAAACGTTTGTGAGAGCGCGAGAGGAATAATGATGAGAGCAATGGTAATACGCGTATATTATTGCGCACACGGTGACCTTCTTATCTATTGTATAAAATTTTAATGTGAGCATTCAATATATGTGTTGGTTACTATATATGCAAGAGTGCAGGCATCTATTTCAAACTTGTTCGCTCTCAATTCCTCAGCTTCCCCCTCTTCCTATTACGATGCCTTCAAATTTCAGATGATGTGCACAATTGGTCCAGTGGTGCAAGGAAAAACCGCAAAATATCATCCGTCCACAATGGGGGTTGATCTCGCAGATATTGAGACCGGTTCAGCCGCGAAGGACCCAAGTCTGAGAGATAACACGAAACAAGCGCCGGCAGAGGGCATCGATGTTGACCAGGGGTTCCTTACGAAACTGCAAAGTTTTACTGAAAGATATGGAGTTGAGCAGAGGGGAATCGAGCCTGTGCTCGAGCATGAAAGGACGGACACCACGACGTTGAAATTGGGTACACTGGTAGGCACAATTTCCAATTGACCTCGAATAGGCCGTTCATGAGTGATATCTTTTGATCATAGCGCAATGGATCATGTTTTCAAATTAACAACCATGGGAATTGCTGCCCTTCTCTGCACATAGTGGTTTTCGTGCAACCTGGTCGTTAGCTCATTTGCAATTGGGGTCCTCGCGGTGCCGGCTTTCGCATTGGGGTTTGTTGACGGCTTTCTCGTTATCCTCCTTTTCAACATCCTTGGAGGTTTGCCGGTGTGTTTCTTTTCGACACTTGGGCCCAAGTTCGGGATGAGACAATTGGTTCTTTCGCGATTCTATTTTGGATATTATGGAGTGAAATTGGGTCTGCTTCTATTTCTCATATTCGTCGATTTACTCTTGCTTCCGGGGGATAGAGAAGAAACACTAACAGGAGCTATCAGCTGCCTTTCTCAACGCCCTGGGATGTCTGGGTTGGTCGTCTGTTAATGTCATTGTGGGAGCGCAACTCATCCTAGCGGTTGACAACAACGTCCCCAGCTGGGCGGCAATTACCATGATCGGCGCTGCCACATTTGTCGTAACCCTCTTCGGCTACAGGGCCGTCCACACATATGAGCTATACTGCTGGATCCCGGTATTCATAGTATTTGTGATTATCATGGGAATCTTTGCGCATTCGGGAGATTTCGAGAATCTTCTGCTCAAAACAGGCATTCCTGAAATAGCACCAGTCCTATCGTTTGGCTCTGCCGTCTTCGGCTTCATAACTGGCTGGACCTGTCTGGCCGCTGACTACTGCGTGTATCAGCCGGCAACCGTTAGCCGGAAGAAGATCTTCCTTGTCGTATTCTTCGGTCTGGTCCCTTCCCTCGTTTTCACAGAAGCTCTGGGTTTGGCCATTGTCACCGCTACCGTGAATAATCCGGAGTATGCGGCAGCCTACCGCGATAACCACGTTGGAGGCTTGCTTGCACATGTTTTGTTCCCTAGCCTAGGAGGATTTGGTAGATTCTGCTTGATCATCCTGGCTCTGAGTATTGTTGGCAACAATTCCCCGAATATCTATTCGTTTGGGTTCAGTCTCCAAATTCTCCATTCACAGACCCAGCGTGTGCCTCGTTATGTCTGGTCATTTATTGGAAGTTTGATATATGTTGGAGTTGCAATTCCAGGCTTCCTTCATTTCGAATCTGTATTGGAGGGTTTTATGTTGATCACTGTATGATTCATCTCGACCCCTGGTTTTTTCTCTTCATATGATATTGAAAACGATTCCCATACTTACTTCTGAATTTCCAACTTCGACAGGGGTACTGGCTGGCCATCTATGAAGCCATCTCTCTGGGAGAACACATTGTGTTCAGAAGGGGAACGAGCGGCTACAACGTAGAAGATTACGACACGCCTTCGAAGCTGCCTCCATCCTTTGCCGCGTTTGGAGCTTTCTGCTGTGGTGTTGGGGGTGTTGTTGTTGGGATGTCGCAAAGATGGCTCGTTGGGCCCATTGCCAAAAAGATAAGCAGGTCTGGGGGCGATATTGGATTTGAACTGGCATTTGGGTTTGCACTTGTCTCTTTTATGGTGTTTCGGACGGCGGAAAGGAGTTATTTCAAGCGATAACAGGAAGTTCTATTTTTTTTTAGTTTTGCATTGTCATCATAGCTATTAACTAACTAACTAGTTATACCCGTCGGTCATGGGTGTGTGGGTGTGTGGGTGTTCCCAGTAACAATTTTTTGATATAATGTTGATGGAAGCGAAGACTAGATGCCCATTCTACTACCGAAGGTTGATTATCATCTCCACTATTCGAAACGTGCAATAAAATCACGAGGGTGGAATCTGGGCGAAATAGTTTAAAACAAGGAATGTAAATGGAATTCAAGAAAAATTGAGTTACATGTCGACCGACGCAGGACTCGAACCTGCAATCTTCCGCAGACAGGATATGCTAACCGGAAACGGATGCGTTAGCCATTACGCCAGCCGGCCAGCGAGACCTTGTAACCGAAGATCGGAGTATATCTATATAGGTGTTAAAACTTTGATAGTGGTGCCTAAACCTTTACCTAACCAAAACAGTCTACGCCCGGACTACCCTCTGACTAGTGCAAAACTCTTCGTTTCGGCCTCTTTCATTCTACTTTCCATTCTGTAAGGAAGTGCTAGAGCTGTATTCAGTATCACACTCATTACATTACGAATTTATTCTCTTTATCTTATAAGGCCCGAGTGCCTGCATCCAGGAAGGTCCAAGTGCCTGCGTTCTATAAGGCACAGCAGACAATGACTGGCGGCTTCCATAATTTTGTCCTTTGGTGTATGTCTGTGCACAGATGAAGGAGTCATTCCTAGTAGTATTTTGTGTTTGGGTGGCGGACCCTCTTCCTGATCTTCTTCCTATAAATATTGTCAGCCTCTATCAGGCCAGGGAAAGCAAGCAAATGCGTCCCTGTGGAGACGAACAAGAAGCTGTCCAAAGCTTTTAACAACTTCAGTTTCAAACTCAATCCGGCTGCGTCCGTTCTTTCCAATGTAAATGTCATTGGGATAAGCAATTGCAACATCAAGATCAACCCAGACAACTCTCTCAAGATGGCCAGGAACAATGAGAATGTTCTTCGGGTAGGGATCATTATGCTCAATGAAAGCTGAGTGAACTTGCTGAATGCCGATGACAGCTCTCTGCATACGCTCTTTTGAATAAGTAACACAGTTCATTACCAAAGGCTTTGGCAGGTGTTCAATAAGAATGGATGATGGAAGACCTGCATCATGTCGAAACGCATCCAGATGTGGGGTACAGTTGGCAATGTCAATAGCTAGCATAAAGCCATAGAATACTGGGCACAGTGTCATAATCACATGTTTTGAACCGTTTAAGGCTGCAATATGCTCTGATCTCGCAGCGAGATTCGGTCCAAATCTCGAATACGATCGCGGGCATACCCAGGAAACCCCCGTTATTGTGAAACTGCAGCGGAACAGAGTCATGAAAAACAACACAGGTTAGGGAATGCCGGAAAATGAAGGTAAATACCACCTTCAAGACCCGTAGCTTGACACATTAATTGACACGAAATATATAGTATGCTTCTGATATATCCAGGGTTTCGTCAAACTCCATCTTCGTGAAATTGATGTTGAGCTTGAAGTTGTCGTTGAACTCTCCCAATGGTTAATCACGTGATCTACTAACCTATTGCACCGTAACGGCTCCACCCAGGCTAGAGTGGGCCAAGAATACTACGGATCTGCAGAAAACCATGGTTCCGTCTTGATGTCACAGGTGCTTGCCTCCCTCCTGAGAAAGCAGCATTGCTGGCTGGTTCGAAAAGGTGTTAGGGTATACGAGAGCAAACGATAGACAAGCGGCGGTCGGAAGTGGAATCCCTCGAGTTAGCGGGTCCAAAAAATTTCCAGAGGGTCATAAGGAATATTGGCAACAGACCATCACCAGCATCGCCGACCTGTGCCGCGGCATGCCCTTTGACAATAAGCGCTACGACTTCAAAAGCGCACCCCCCGGTGCGGCCTGCCTCCTCATAAGCTGCTGGGGATGGTGAGGCTGATGCAACTGCGACAGAAGCGGTGAAGGGTGAGAAGGGTGGTGATGGTTACTTTCTGTCGCTGCCTCTGCTTCTGAGCAGTTAACTAGCTGTGCCGACTGGCACTGATCATGCGTCTCAGCCGCTCGCTGAGCTCCGTAGCACAGGTATCAATCAAAAGAATTAAGTGAAGCCGCATGGGTGCGGATGGTTTTGAGGATATATTATCTGGGTTCCCCCAATATTTGAGTGTGCTAAAACTTCTTTGCAGAACTATACGAGATTATTCTAAAGGTTCTGCCATGATGAGACCCATATGTTTGTGTCCCACGTGATTTCTTGTATTCTTGCATTGGAAGCTGTTGGGCATCCCCAGCGGTGCGCCTGAAAAGACGGGCACCACCTATCGAGAGGTCCCCCCAAATTGATCTCAACCAACCTTCCATCTTCATCAAAGCAAAACCCTGCCAGGGTTAGACCAAAGGATGGATGATCATGCGATATCCACTATTTACGCGCGAAGTTATCCACGTAGTCAGTTTTGCCACTTGTAGATTTCATAGAATATTAATGAACCAGCAAGAGATCTTTTAAACAAAACTTGAGGCCACTTTTGAGAGCTCCAATTGTTATTTCGCCCTGTCTATCCAAGATGTCGGCTCATACAAAGCAAATCGTCGTGGAGCTTGGTAGCATCCTCAATCAACTTGCTCACTTCATCAAGGCCTACGCTGGCGAAGGCATCGAGTGAGCTGATCCCCTCATGCTATAGTACTTCTAAACATTGCCTAACAGTCTCAGGATGGAAAAATTATGTATTTATCTTGGTTGTGACCCCGAGCTGATCTCTCACATCCACCGCACCATCTCACCACCATTCAATCCTCTCCATCATTTCAGCCACTTCGACCCTTTTAATTATATCAAGCCCGCTTGAATTATTTTTCTGGTCTTTCCCCGATGAAAAGACAGTCAAGCTAAGGAGTTAGTTGGAGGTCTCCCTACATGATTGCGTAACAGCCAAGAACCACTTTAATTTGTTGTCTGTCCGCTATGAGCTGCTGTGGATTCTCCGATACTATCTTGATGGGATGGTATATATGCCTTCTTGTAACGATCAACGGCTCCGTTATTGCGAACCACCACAGAGTAAAGACCCATTCCTCAAAACCTGTTAGCAACGTATATGCAATTGTAATATTGCTTCTTACTACAGGCAAGCCCATATACCCTTGAGCAAGGGCAAAACGTGAGGCTCAATCTTCCACTCTGAATATCTCCGGGTTTAACTACCCACTGCGTCAACTAAGAAGCCCTGCAACTGCTGTGCTTAAGAGATCCACTCTTCCAGAGCGTTCCGATACTTGTCCGCATCCTCATTAAGCGGGATCACCGTAACAGCCTTCCCCAGCAAACTATTCATTTCTTAAAATATTGTGAGACCTTAAAATCCGTCTAATTATGGTGCCTTAGGGCTGAGATTGGATCTTGGAATCTGCCTAGTTCACGCTAACCAAACAAAAAACTAGCACCGCCACGAGAGCAAAACCTAACGGGGACTCGGAAAAACTTTCTCTCCTGGTGAGTCCTTTTTGGCCTGAGGCTCCGCACAGGGAAGGGCATATCCAAACCAACATCTGTTTCAACTTCAACTTCCGACGTCTTCCCACTCTCTTCTCCTGCCACAACCAACTTCCCCCGTGCAGGGACTTTGCTGTGCCCGCATCTAGTTGCGTTTACCATATACGAATATAAACATAGTACAACGCATAAGTCTACCAGCCGTCTTTGGATTGAGCCACGCTCCTTGGCCCATCGCCCTCGAATTTGTTCTCTAGTTCTTTCCCCCTCTCCCTTGTCCCTGAATTCCCGAAGGCGCACCGCCACACATACATACAATGGATTTCAACTCCTTAAAGGACCAGGTCAGCAATTTGACGCTGTATGACCTCAAAGCTGGTGTCAGAAAAGTGCAAAATGGTTGGTTTTTGTTTCTTTTCCTTCTGCCTTGTTGGTCAGCGTGGGTCAGCTTGGCTATGTATCGGCTGCCGTCAGATTTGCCTCTATACTACCTTGACATTTAATGAACTATTTTGGCTAATTATTGACACGGCTTTGGATTTTGATTAGCTGTGATGAACTATACCGAGATGGAGGCGAAGGTCAGTATTTAGTCAAGTTGCTTCAGACTCCGTGACTATGCATATTGTCATGTCTAGCTCACTGGAATTTGATGTCATTTCTTTATTCAAATGGGCACAGGTTCGAGAAGCTACAAATAATGAACCTTGGGGTGCCTCTTCTACCCTTATGCAGGAGATTGCAAATGCAACCCATAACTAGTAGGTTTTCAACTCACCTCCTTGATTTGTTCTCTAGCGGACTTCGCGATTAACCACATCTATGTGATGTCACAGTCAATTGCTCAATGAAATTATGCCAATGATATACAAACGATTTACGGAGAAGACTGCAGAGGAATGGCGACAAATTTATAAGGTATGTGATTGAGATCAGAATTTTAGTGTCGGGCTTGGATATGTCTAACAAGTTCTGTTATTTCCAGGCACTCCAACTCCTTGAATTTCTTATTAAAAATGGCTCAGAACGCGTCGTTGACGATGCTCGTTCCCACGTTTCTCTCCTCCGAATGCTACGCCAATTTCACTACATCGATCAGAATGGAAAGGATCAAGGCGTAAACGTGCGCAACCGCTCCCAAGAGCTGGCAAAACTTTTGAGCGACGTCGACGCCATCCGTGCGGAGAGAAAGAAGGCAAGAGCTAATCGGAATAAATTTGGAGGAATTGAAGGTGGTATGGTTCTAAGTTCGTTTGGAGGAGGTTCTCGATATGGTGGGTTTGGAAGGGAGGACGCATCATACGGCGGTTATAGCGGAGGGGTATATGGGGATGGAGGTGGATTTGGAGGTAGCACTAGCGGGGCATATGAAGACAGCGGGAGGAGGAGTAATCGTTTTGAAGAATACGACGAGGGTGATGATATCACTCCGGCTCCATCTACCCAGCGCAGGGTGAACACGACCTCTACAACATCTGCTAGACAAGAGTCCAAAAAACCTGAGCCGTCCAAGAAACCGGAGTTGGACTTGTTCTCAGACAACAGTGAAGATCTTGCCGCCGCTCCATCAATTTCTGCACCCTCAAACATGCTCTCCAGCATCTCTGGAAACCAAACAACTGGAGGTCGGAAAAACACCCTCGTCACCCAAAACATTGCAGACGATGATGATTTTGATGATTTCCAGTCTGCCCCCTCCTCTGCCCAGGCTGCCCCATCCCAACAGCAATTCTCCTCCGTTCTCCCTCCAACCCTGGCTCCATCGACTACACCAAGAACCACCCAATATGCAGCTCCACAGCCCGTGTCCGGCGCTCAGAACGCCAATCTAAACGGGCTTGTCGATTTCACCTCACCATCCCCAAGTAATATTTCCACAACATCTACCCAACCAATCAGTCTGAGTGGTGGTTTATCAGCAGCTTCTATTCAGTCACAGCCACCAACGCCAGCAGGCTACCAAGCTCCACAACCAAATTACTTCACCTCTGTTCCAGCACCACAACCAGCCTCCCAAAATCAAGCTAAACCCCCCCTATCATCTCTCGCCCCTTCACTGTCCGGCAGCAAGTCGGCTAGCAGCCCAGCTGCCACGAAAGCGAAATCAGGCGGTGATGCATTTGGCAGCCTCTGGTCTACCGCCAGTAGCAACGCCGGTCTTAAGTCTACGTCCACACAACAGTCCAAGGGCCCTAATCTCGCTAGCATGGCGAAGGAGAAGACGAGTGCAAGCTTATGGGGAGCTCCTAGTGCTACTCCGAACCTGGGAAACAGCATGTCGCAGGGCACGAAGCCGCAGAGCAGCAGTAGCGGGTTCAATGATCTGTTGGGTTGAGATGGGTTTTTGGATATGGAATGGAGAGAGAGAGGGGTGAGACATTGCTAGAAGTGGAGGGTTAATGGCGGTGTTTGAGAAAGAAGGAGGAAGAGGAGGAGGACAGGGTGTAATTAGAAGAGAACAGAACGAATATTGGAAGATGTGGACGATTGATCTTAAGAAGAGCAACAAAAGACTGGGAACGAACGGAGCAACGGTTTTTTATCTCTTCAATTTCTTTTTCACTTCTTTTAGTTCTGTTTTTACTTATATATTTAGTTTTGAATTTTAGCAGCAAGCAGACAGACGATGCGTGTGTTTATGTCGGGTTGGGACTTAGGGTAAGCAGGTGACATAGGTACCAATTCAGATATCTCCTTTGGGTTCTCGAATCATGTGTCGTATTTTTGACTTACATTTGCTTGCCCCGCTTCTCCTATTCAACTTAAACTACCTAGGTGTCCTACTTAGAGTTACCTATTTCGAGGAAACCAGTCACTAAATATGATCATCTTTTTTGACGCAGAGGAGAAGTGACCGGCATTTTATTTTAGAATACGATCTCTCATTTATCCCAAAATTCGATTTCCCATTTTGCGTGTTCCTCAGTATATTGGGGTTGAGATACGGATTCGGTTTTTTTTTTCCCCCTATGAGAGTCAGAATGGGAATGAAGGGTGGACAGAAAAGGTAAACATATTTTGAAGTTGGCATGATTTTTTCTTTTTCTCTCTCGATCTCGAAGAGGCTAGGATGCCTATGACGTGAGCGTTACTGTGGATGAGCTTTGGCAAGATGGGAAAAGGTGGAAAGGTGAGAAGAAACAAGACCTCCCCCCACCCGAAAAAAAAAAAAAAAAAAAAAAAAAAAAGATGAGCGGTGCTAAATAGCAGCTTAGGTACCTAGATAGCTAGATAAACTAATTGAGCCCTATTCACGACAGAGAATAAGAGCGCTCACTTGATTATTTGTTCATCCTATGTTGCGAGGAAACGCGGGGAAAAGTAATATATAATGATTTGGTTCATAGAACACGTCAATGGGGAAAAGAGGCCTTCAAAACAAGCAAGGATAATGGGTAAATATTTGGAACAAAAAGAAAAAAGAAGTAAAAAAAAGAAGTAAAAAACATACCATACACAACAAACGCCTTTCCGAGGACGATTGGCCTTGCACACGACGGATACCAAATGGGAAAATGAACACGAAAAAAGACCGAAGGGTTAGCCTACAAAGGGAAAAAAAGCAGAATAAAATAAAGCAAGATGCAAGGTAAAGGCCAGAGGCCAAAATGCAAAGCGCAAAAGGATCAAAAAAGACTCCCTCCCTCCCACCAGCCAATTTTCCTCAAGCAGCAAGAAGAAACAAAACACAACAAAAATTGGGAAAAGGGGAAGAAAGATTTGACACCGTCAAAGCGATCGATAAATCACCCCGTCATTTTGTCACTTCACCCGCCTTCCCCTCCCCTGACCGCGTCCTCTGCTTATTATTAGGGAGACTGTTCGGGCACACGGATGATTCCCATATCCCAGACGGCATCAAGCTCAGGTTTCCTGCGCCTGTGCCTGTGCCTGTTCCGTTCCCTATGCCACCGCCATCGTAATGTTCAATTTGTGGTGGTGTTGATTTCCGATGCTGATGTCCTGCTAGTGGGTAGGGATCTAGATCGCGACTGCTCGTAGAGAAGGTTGAGAGGATGGCAGGGTTTTGCTTCTTTTCGCGGGTGTGGTCTTTGTGATTGCCATTACGATTATTTTCTCCGTCCTGTTGGGGTTTGCCTTTTGTGTTAATATTTGAGGGGGAGGCGGTACACTTGAATTGGTGATGATTACTGTTGTTGTTGTTGTTGTTGTTGTTGTTGTTGGTGGTGGTGGTGGGGGGGTGTGTGTTGGTGTTCTCGTCGGTATCGTTAGGTGTATTGCCGTTACTCTGTTGTTGCTGCGCAGACTGGTCGGATGAGGTGTCACGGGCCGGTAGTTCATTGTGGTTTTCACACTGAGTTGGCGTAGATTCTGAATCCGGAGAGGGGGTTTCTCCTCCCACTGTCAAGGAACCAGAAAGCGCACCGTTCAGCCCATTAAGGCCCCCCTCGATATCCCGAACTAAACGAACGAATTCCTCCGGCACAAGTCCGCTCTCTCCCGTCTTGGGGTCCTCAGCAACGAGCCAGCCTTGCCCATGGCGATAAGACACCAATATAACCTGGCCCTCCTTGAGCGGGAGCTCATTCTCATGTTCGCGATCAAAGTCGAAAAGCGCAACGGCTTTGCCGTGCATTTCTTCATCAGGCGACACGATTGTGAATTGGTAATCTCGGGAATAGCGTGAGGAATCTCTCCACGCCTCATCATCTTCCGAAATGTCGTCGTCGGATTGTAGTTCCATGTCTGGTTCGAGGGTTTGTCTGCCTTGGAATGACGCGGCGAAATGGGAGTCTCTGCGTCGACCAAGTTGACGATGTGAGTTCGGGCTCAGGTATGATGGTCCACCAACGCTATCTCTGGCTGGGTATATAACATATTCCCCTCCTGGTCCGTCTTCAACGGCATCATGATCTTTGACGTAATATGTCGTGCTCCCGTCGCCGTTTACCCCAACAAGAATACCTCTCTCATCACCTTGAGCGGAATAAGATGAATCGCCATTGTTAGCAGCGGGACTTCTCCCTCTGTGATATTCGGACCCTGCATATGCAGATTTATGTTTGCGGTGTCGGGTCGTTGTCACGACGGGGCTATGCAAGTCTTCATCTTCACTATAGGGAGGACCATCTCCAAACGTCATTGCAGGGAGTTGCTGATTGCTATACATAGTGTCTGGATTCCATGACGTCGAAGGCCAATGACTGCGTGCGCCATCCCATGAGGGTCCGGCGGGATCGGATAACCGTCGAGCTTCGCTCACCGGAGAAGAGATGCCTGACTCAATTGAGGGTGACCCGTAATGGAGAGGATGGATGGGTGGGTAGGCGAAGTCTCGTACCAAGGCATAGGGGAGACTTGAATGGAAAATTGGAAAAGCGTGCGATGCGGGACGTGAGCAATTTTGAGAGGTGGGGGAGGTGGAGGAGTATGTTGACAAGCGATTCTTTGCAAATGATGATGGCCGTTGAATATTTGACCGTCTTGAGGCCGGTGATGTTGTGAGTGATGGAATAGGAGAAATGGTCGGGATTGAGGAGAATTTGTTAACCTCAGAGGGGGAAGAGGCGGGAGGGGGTATCGTCGTAGACATTGAGACACTGGATGAGGAACACGGGATGGTTCCAATCCCCATGTGTTTGCGCGAATGTTTTAAGTTGTGCTATTTGTATGGATTATCCGTCAAACGTGAATCGCTTATTCAATACGTAAAGCCCGTAGAAGTATTCGTGAATGATTTCCTCCACAGTCCTAGCGGTCCATATTCATATATAGGACATCAAGTGACTCCAGCAAATATGTCGACGTGCAGAGAATCCCACAAACGAGAGAGCAACCAGGCCGTCGCGGAGAAAGAGATGGCACCTGGATTTGTAAGAGCAACAACTATTACAAAAATTTTGTCCCCGCACACGTCGCGATTGCTCATTTACGGCCGTCGTAGGAGGGGGGTAGGAAGGAGTTTGATTATTAATGTGGAATGCGATACGCCTGAGGAGAGAGAACTCGCCCAATAAGAGATCCAGTACGACAAGAATGTTTCGAAACAATTATGGGAGTCACAAGTAGCAAGTCGACAGGGTGTGCAGGAGATAGAAGGCTTATGTGCTGACTGGAGTAGACGAGGGTGGGGTGGGTGGTTGGTGGTGGTAAATGGAGCCGAATAAGCGCCGATTCAAAAAGAGTTTTAACGTTAAGGAGCTAGATCGGCTGTGCTTCAGCTGTGAAAAGAGATACGAGGGTTAGTTATTCAGTAGAGAGCCGGTGGCCAGAGAGATATTGGTGGATGGGGCGCGGAGAGGCCGCAGAGGCGAAATAGGTACCTACCGTGCTTGTTGTCGTTGCTAGGCACCAGGCAGCATTAGTTAAGTCTGGGGCAAGATCTGATCAACAGATACCCAGGGAGAATAAGCTGAAAGGTAAAATAAATAAATAAATAAATAAATAAAAAGCGGTAGTGGCGGGGCGATACGGGGCCAGCAGGCAAACCAGGGGGAGGAGTGGAATAAGTGGCAAAGAGGTTGAGAGAGGGAGGGGGAAGAACAATCAGAGCGGACTGTGCAGGCTGGTTTGAAGGTCTCGATGTTTGGCGGCGGGGGGCAAATCAAAAGCAACTTTGGGCTGACGGGAAGTTTGAGGACGTTGGATGTTTGATTTGAGGAGCCTGAACAGCACAAAAGTTGGGGCGGGTAGAGGAACACACACACACCGATGGGGCTATAAATAGTATTGCATCTGGTGTGGGTTAGCGAGCAGCCAATCAATACGTAGGAACGCCGGGGCAAATAAAATATATATGCGTATCAGATTAATAAACGCAGAGATACACAGTTGTTGTATCCTCATCAGACAATATACACAGAGATCTACTGGAATTGACCAGTGACTGATTATTATATTCTGCCAACTGCAGTGAATATTCTATCAGGTAACTTATCAATAGTTACCAAATCTTAGCTCGTTATGCGATCAATAGGACTCTGGGGTTTGACGGGATAAGAGGATGTGCAACTCGCTTCACTTAGTTGCCCCTAATATCCCTCCCGTACCCGTTTTATACTTCTACTGATTTGTGGAGTTGCAGTCTCTTCTCTGTGGATCCGTGTGCAGATTTCGTTATTTTTTATTTTTTTTTATTTTATTTTTTTTAAACAACCTTTTCTTCCCCCCCCCTCCCCCCCTGATTCCCGTTATTTGTGCCTTTTTCGCCGCATCCGGAACCACGCTACCTATCTCCAATGTCTTTTGCCCTCTCTACCAGCTTCCAGCGGATGTAAGGAATGGGGGGCCCTGTGACTGGCACGCCCCATTGTTCGGGGGACAGGGTATGTTGATAGCATGTCTTCTGGTTGACGGCAGAAAATTCCAGGACAGTGTTTCTCCAGTCCAATACCGGTATCAAGTAACTAATTGAGATGGGTTGAGGCGAGCGTGGTGGATCTACATGTGCAGTATGATGTGCCTTTGCTCATTAGCAGCAGTCTCGCACTGGAATGATGTTGGGTGCTGCGTATGTTATTTTATTTACGCGACTCTACCAGTTTGCCCGTGCTACACTTCAAAGATGCGAAACCTTTTTGAGGTAGGTATATGGCAGCATGATCGAGGACATCACTCAGGGTTTGTTGACTCTTTTAGACAGTTCTGATGCTGTGACTGTTATTGAACTATAGAGACAGAAAATTGTCTTTCGAAGTCTGAACTTTTTTCTTTCTCTCTCTCTCTCTCTCTCTCTCTCTCTCTCTCTCTCTCTCCTTTCTTCTCCTATCTGTGATAGGAATGTGTTTCTTCCATGCCGATAACCTCCGTATGTCTATGACAAGGAATATTTCCTGCTAGCATTCTTTCATTCATTACACAACTCATGGATATCATAAGTATTGCTAAACATCCAACAACTAGTATCATAGACTCACACTCAGCCCATTCCTCTCATTCTCGCTTCTCTTTCCTTTCTTAAGCGGCAATGGCCATAATTACAAGGCACGATTCTCCCAACTCAATCTCTCTTTTCTCAAGTTCCTACTCCGTATTGTTCAACATCCATCTTCTTCTCTGAAACTATAGGGAGCTTGTGCTGATTTTGGATTTCAAAAATAATATACTCCTAGGAATGGAGAAATTGATTCTATTCTGGGGATATGTTAGACTGATTTTGTGTCGGTTTGGTATTAAAAGAGTACAGTGGTGGAAAAGAATCAGCGGATTGCTGTTTTCTTATTATGTCACTTAGAATCCATACAATGGTTTCAAAGCTGGACTCTGGGGCAGCCCATCTTGTGGTATTCTCCATTAGAATTTGTTGTAGGGGAAGGATATCTGGAACCAAGTGTTTTAGATGTGGAGACTGTGAGGCAATGGTCAAGACTAGAACTGCACCCAGAGATCTGAAGCGTCTGCGGTTAGAGCTTAGATGATAATGGACATATAGGAGAGGTAGCCATAGTGCCAGGGAGAAGAAAATCCAACTCACGAATACGATAGTGTCCAAGTGTACTGCGAAGGCTTCTTTAAAATTTCTCCTGTATTCTGCAGGAATAGCCGACAGCTCTCGATACAGACCTGTGATTTCTCCAAGATCATCTGTGTGGGCTCCACGCCCCCCGGGAGTGAAACGGCATATAAAACATATTGACGGTGAATGATGTGCCTTGCTGCATAGTAGCGAATCCTCAGCATCCTTTCGCGATCATCGATATTTGAATCTACACCAAGAGTTGGTTTGATTATATCTGGGACAGAGTTGTACCATAGTAAAAGTTGTTGATCAAGTTCGGACGTGATCGTTGTCAGCGATGTCATAGACATTGCCAACGCGGATATATCAGACTTGGAGCTGGTTTCCGCTCTGCTACATATCGAGTTGTCAACTCGGTTAAGGAGGCGTCTCATCGATATCTCTGCAAGGTAGCTCAGTTCGTCTCGATCGGTTAGATTGCCAGCTTTGGGAAACGGCATCTCATCGACGAAAGTTTCGATTCCACTTCGTGGAAGGTTAAACTCGCCAAGGAGGTCACTAAATATAATATGAACTTGGGATAACCCGGGCTTTTCCCTTCTTACTTTCTTTTTTCATGGAATATAGATAATTCGTGCAAACTAACCATTCAATAAGAAAGCAGCTCCAGCAAGCCTCCAAGATCCGCTCTTTGTAAGATTCGTCGGCATCGATATCTTTACTCCTGCAAGTTCGTTAACTGAGCTCTTGAACCCTCCGTAGTCCCAAATATTGCGTCCAACCACTAACCTGGACAACAGCAACTGCACATCTGTAGAAGCTAAATGAATGAGCTTCCAGGTATGCAGAGGTCGCGCTATATAAGCAAAGTAAACTCCACCGAATATCAAGGTCTGAGGCAGAAGTAAGTTAGACCCCAACGATACCGCAGACTCTGCCATGAGAATCTGCAATGCAGGTTGGAAGTATTCCATCCCAGGAGCCCAGTCACCACTGCGGGCGCCATCCCCTGAAGCTTGTGAGGCAACAACCCCCAGCGCAAAAACCACAAGACACAGGGCCGACTGCAAGCTGAAATCTAGACCGGTGGCCATTACGTTTTCATATGTCGTGTAAAATTCGTCGGGATCTAGAATCGGATGGCACGGATGAACCATGGAAAAGAACGTAGCTATTAGCAAATCAGTGACATCTCTGCTGATATACGGCAGATTCTGTTCGGGAGTCATCCAGCTCCCCGGCGGCGGAGATCGCTGGGACTCTGTTCGAAAGAAGTAATCTTCTGGAAACTCTCCTGCCAAAGACTTAACGATTGGTAACGCTAGCAGACTATTTGTTGATGTCTGATGTATTGACGGGATTATGAAAGAGGGTAATTCCGCACTCGGGTCAGCAAATTCGGGACCGGCATCCGGGACCGGCGTTCGCGAAACTGATGGAGATTTGGCGTGCAGTGTATTGGTGCAGGATAAGCTAGCCTGTGGCGGGGGCCCAGTTGTTGAATATGCCGGTAAAGGGAGAACATCCGAGGCTGCCTGTGATGATGGTAATGCCCCTAAAGCGTGCTGTTGAGAAATAGCAGCGATTGCTTCCGAATGCGTCTGGAGCAGCGTTTCGATCCGTTCGAATCGTCTTGATATTGTTGCCGGAATAGTTGAAGGATCCAGGCTGTATGAAAGGCATCCGTCAATGTCCCCCTATATTAAAGGTAATAACTGACAGTTACCGCGCATACCGCTGAGTTGGGAGCTCCTGGTAGTGACAGTTTGCCTCTGCCTCGGTGCAATTGCCACACACTGGCTTCTTCCCATCGCAGCGACGTTTTCTAGAAGGGGAACGATGTTAGTATCAGAAAGTTAATTGGGGCGGATATTACACAAATACGGTACCCTCTGATCCGAACTGCCATGCGAGGACAGATCTTCAGGGCTGGTTCCGCTTGGCAGGCCAACTGCAGCATGAACTCGAGCTAACTGACCTTTGGCGACAGAAATCGCACGCAAGAAATGTGCGTTTGCGTGGATAGCTCATGGTCCTCGGTTAGTAATGTTACCCTTTAGTTTTTAGAAAATGTCGAGACAGGGTGAGCGATGGGCACGGTGGAGAATGAAGATGAATCGAACACGTAACCGCGGAGGTTTAAAAGATCAGATCGTAATAAACATCGCTGACGAAAACTGCTGCTAACTAAATTGGTGGAACTGAGCAAGACGCCAATTTATGTGAAGCGAGCTGTTGGAGCTCAACCATGGAGGTTTTCCCTTTCTCAATTCTGTAACTGTAGGGAGGAGACTGTATTGTCTATTTTCGTTCTGTCATCTGGCATTTTCAGCTACATTCCCCTCATTGCCCTCACCAGATCATCGGGATTATGGCACTCGTCATAGGAGCTCGTATTTGGAGACGGTGTGTCATTTTCGCCCCTGCAGCCCGGCCATTGCAGCCCTGTAAGCTGTCGCGCGTAACCTGTCCGAACAACACCGAGAAAGCTTGTCGAAATGCCACCTTGGAACGTCTTGAACAAACGTGTAGCCACCGACTCCCTAGATCTAGGCGCGAGCAAGAAGATGGGGGAGGTGAAACGTTGCCGGAGTCTTTTTCTTCAGAAAGGCAAAATATGGCCCAGCTTGGAAGTGTAAAATTATACTGTGTTCGCAGACAGGAATATTATTATTTCTATGCTTCCCCCAATTTTAATTCACTGAATTGATGTGATTGATCATGTAACTAACTTCGGAATACTGTAGTATATTATGAAGAATTGAAACCTGCTGCCATAGATAATTGTAATGATGAAGAAACAAGTCCACTGTTTCCTCTCACAAGTGGCACCACTATTGAAACTGGAACAGGCGAATGGACTCCTCAAAGAGCCATGTAGAATACTTCTTGAAGATGTGAATACTCTTTTCCAACTTGTCCAAAGCTCTGGAAGAAGTTTCTTCGCACATCTTCTTGTTTTGCATCAACCAAATCCTGAGATCAGGCATGTTGCATAACGTTTCAATTCGTGAATACAAAATGAGACGGATTTCTTCTGAAAATAAGATCCATGTCTTCGAGGATGCATCCGATGGGCAATCAGGAAGTAGAAGCACAAGAAACCATCGAATACTAGATGCCTTTACCGACAGAAGGTTTAAAAAGGTTCAAAGAGAGATAGAAACAACAACCCAAATCTTTTATTCCTACTTTTGTAGATGGGATATTGAGAAAGCTGCATATTCAGATGGTTCCTGTCACTGTGGGAGTAACACGAGAATATCAATATCAACCAACTTCAGGGCTGTAAACCCAGGGAAACATAAAACTATAATTGGAAAATGGGTCCTCATTTGAATAGAAGATGATATATCAATGACATACCTCTTGCGAAGCTGTTACTTCAGAATACGTAGCACCTGGAAGAGTAAGCAACGACGGCCTACATCAAATGGTAAATTGACTTCCTTGAAGAAACTGGATATCAAGTCTGCATTGATTACGGAGGTACCAGGAGCCCAAATAAACCCCTTTGCACAATGCCAATAGACAGACTACTCCATGCTCACTGCACCTATCCTCGCCACAAAAGGAATAGCTCCATCTCCTAGCCGTTGGAGTAGCGCAAGGGACCGTTAAACCTTAACGACTTGTCAGCGTGGCTCTATTGTTTCGCAAATATATATCGATGGGATGGTATCAGGGGGTGGGTTTTGTTCGTAGTTGAACGCCTGGGGTTGGATATTTATAGTGGTGGATCTTAGGAAGCAGGATAAGACATGGATGGTAGAGTTTTATGGGTAGGTAGTTAACTATAGATTTGATGTTTGACGTGGCTTGTTTCTTTGTTTCCTCAAATGATTCACAAAGGTTTCAGGAACTAGTTATTTGATGAGGAAATTGTCTTTAGAAACAGAACAGCAGTTATATGGGACATGGGGTTGGATTTGTCTTTCCAGAATATAAAAAGTTCGTATACCTTCCCGCGACTCTAACGGAAAGGAGGTTTTCCAAAGGCATCTTCCTCATCCCTTTTCAAATCCTATTCGCTCTCCCATCCCAATATGAAAACTTTATATAACAAATAGGGTCGCAGGATAAGCGCGTCATAATGCCAACAATCGACCATATCCCTCGCCAACCAAGAAAAATAAAATAAAATAAAAATACAGCAATCAAGTTACAAAAATAATGAAACACGCGTTGCGAGAAAGGAAAGCACTGTAACAAAAGAAATACGACTAGTCGAGTCGCTACCAAAAACGGGAGTCCCACAGATCGCAGATCTGAGCAGATAAAACATCATAAGAAAAACCATGCAGAGTAGAGAAACAAGCAACACCTAAATTCCATGCAGGGTGATATGCATTGTGATATGCCATAATATAAGAAACACTGTACAACTCTTAAACATAAAAAGGAAAAGTAACGCGAGATCTTCGAGGGCGATAGCGTGTCTGAACAACCCCGTCGTGGCTCAACGGTGCAAAACATCCATTGAGAGAACGAGATTGGCAGGAATGGGGTGAACACGAAAGGTTTCAGCCTCCGCCTATGTCTCTGGATCCAGCCATGGAGTGGGTGGAGGATGCAGTTGTCCATACTTTCGGGTGTAGATTTGTCTTCAAATAATCAGGACGTCCCTGGGTATGGAATCTGCCGCCCTGTCGTTCGGTTGTTTCAATCGTCGAGGAGGCAAGGCTCCCAGGATCATCAGCTTGACCCTCAGTGCGAGGAGGGGAGATTCAACATCAATCCGTGTTCACACGCCTTTACTATCACAATGAATCTCATTTCACTCAATCTGACGATTGGAGAGGATTTCAGCCAGGTTCCTTCGAAAACGGGAGCTCAGTGTTCGGAATGCTCTTTTGCTCGGTGCCGCCGGAGGAGGGGGTGGCCCTGGTGACTGGGACGGAGCAGCTTGATCGTTTAAATCACAGTCTGCTCCTGGAGTCACTTCTGGTTGAAGTTCTGCTGCTGAAGGCGAGGATTGAGGTGGAGACGGGCGAGTCGATACTATGAACCCAGACGACGGGGATGCGGAGGAGGAGGCCATCTGCGCTTGAGCTTGCGGCTGCTCTTGTCCAGGGGGCACAACGGGTGTGGAGGTAGCGTAGATGGTTATTGTTTCTTTTACAGTAACTGTGGTTTTCAGGTATTCGATTGCCTTGGGGAGGGAGAGTTCTGTTTGTGTTGGGAGAATGGTTAAAGATATATTATACGACGCATTGTTACTACTGGGCAAACGGGAGGGTAATAGGATGGTGGCGGGTGGGTTGGATTCTGGACATGTTGCTGTTGATTGGGGTGGTTGGGTGGTTGTGGAGGATATGGTTATGGTGCTAGTGACACGGATAGTTGTAGTTTTTTCGTTGGGTGGTGCTGTGGCACTTGCAGTGGAAGATGTAGTTATAGTTGTGGTGCTACGGAGAGCTGTAGTTTTGGGGGTGAGTCGTGCTGCGGTGCTTGGGGTGGAATGTAATACCAATCCATCGTCACCCAGAGTTATTGGAGAGACTACAAATTCATCGTTCTCACTCGATGTTGAGATTGAGTCTGATGAGGGTGGTGGAGTGGGTGCAACAATATCATCAGAAGATAGGGATGGGGTGATGGCAATTACTGCAGATGCGGGCCCAGAGTTCACTATAGAAATCACCAAGAGAGACTCTGAAGTTGACGGGGTCGGGATTGAGTCTGGTGAGGAGGCTTGACTGGACGCAACAACTTCATATGTGGCTAGGAATGGGGCAGCAGCAGTTGTTGCAGTTGCTGGTCCAAAATTAATTCCAGAAATGAGCAAGGGATAAGATGAAAGGCTCGGTGAAATATTAGCAGAGGGGATGATTCTAAATGCATCCCCAGGTGATTTCGTAGAACTTGATTCAGGGACGGTTGTTGGCGTGGAGCTAGCTGTAGCAGAACCGCCCCTCACAATCGAGCCGAAGGTCATTCGAAAGGTCGTACGTATGGCGCCACCATTGTTGCTTGTGGAGGCAGAATCAGGAGATGCCGAAGAGATGGACGCTGTAGCAGTTGCTGAGGATGATGTAGAAGCAAACAAAGGAATGATGGCGGGTTTTGAATTTGATGGGGTCTTAGAGGGTGTTTGGGGTGCTGAGAGGCAGTGAGTGGTTAGAGTCTCATTGGGTGCTGGAGGGCGTTGAAGAATAGAGGGAGAAAGAAACGGAAAAGGATGTCAAAATCGCGGTTATACCGTGTCATTACTCACCTGAAACAGTCGTGGAAGGGGTGTCACAATCGTCATCTTCTGGCTCTGGCTCTGGCTCTTGCTCTGGCTCAGGTTTAGGCTTAAAAGCCGATGGAGCTGGCGCTCTAGTAGTTGACGCTGGTTTCTCTAAAGCTGGGGGATTTGAGCTCGAATAGCCAGGAATAATCGGAGCTTTAAGGTTCTCAAACTGGGATGGTATCGCAGCCGAGCCAACATCTTGATCTTGAACATATTTCAACATAGGCAATTCTCCCTTGGTCGCCACCTTCAGATCGCCTGACGGTGCGATAATGTCAACATCCAGACAGGTCGTGTATGTCTCTTGTTTGCCCGACTTCACATTCGGGTCTATATTAGGCATTGTGTCCCAGATCCATACCCAGTAGAGTGTGTATGGCTTCCCGACGGGGGCGTTTTGTGGAAGAGCGAGATCGTGTTGACACCAGAGCTCTGCATTATTGCCGTTGATTCTGTACGAGAACTGGTTTTGTCGGTGCTTTGAAATTGGACTTCCGCTGGTTATCTGATGACATCTGCCATCATCAAAGTTATGCACTGAAAGCAGCATTCCCCTACGATCACCACCAGTTCCCTCCTTGTTCCAGACATTGTGAATTGAACAAAATGTTTCCCTGCGTCGGGGCTGTGTCGTACCATATACATATACCTTGCCACCTCCATGAGGTTTGCCCTCAGGGGTATTTGGAAAAGATACATGACCGTTCTCTAAGTATCTCAATGCGATTGGTGCTCCTGGTGGAGCCTTCAGACGCGGAAATCCATCAGATTGAATTGGTTCGAGTTGAGATTCCTTGCACATAGTGTCGTTGGGGAGGATCCCAGCTGTTGCTTCTCCAGGTAATAGGGCCCGTTCGGGAGGTAGTTGATGTTTCATTAATGCATCTTTATAGCCCTCCTTGCGAGGAGCAAATCCACGAGAATAACCATGAGGGCCCGTAAAGGTACCGTTTGGCGCGATCAAGGTGAGATCCTCAACCCAACTATGCCCCGCAATGGTTGGGAAAAGGTAAAGAGCACTGGCCGTCAAGGCTAATATTGATCGCAGCTTGCGCATAGCGATCGTGGTTCCGCGTGTTCTTGTGGTCGATACGTGAGAAGAGAATATACAGTTTGAGTAAATGACGTCAAAGAAATGGGAGTTGACGTATAGCAAAACGCTGGTGATGCTGAAGTCGATGTTGATATCGATATCGATGATAATAATGATGATGATGATTGAAGAAAGACACGGCCAGCGATGTCAAGAGATTTGAATAGATGCTTCTACCAGTGTCAGTGAGGGCTGGGAGTGAAAAGACACATCGAGCAAAGAAGAGAAAACATGCAAATGGCAGCAGAAGAGAAGCATAAAACCAAGCACAATTCTATGGATGGCGGAAAGCGGGTGATTGGATCTGTGTCGGGGCAAAACATTTTAGGCACATTAACACGGAACTCACCATGAACATATTTCAATATATCCTTCAATGAATGGGGATGAAGGCAAGGGGTAACTTTCATCTAGAATGTTGAAAATGAATAGAAGAGTGTGATAGGAAAGTTGAATGATAAAAGTATAAGTACAAGGAGCTTAAAACACTTGGTTAGAAAGTCATTCATTCATTCATTCCATTCATTCACGGCACGAGGGAAGAGCCGGTCATAGGCAATAAATTATATAGAAAAAAATGGGTGGGTTTGACAATGGGATTCATTGTCAAGTTTCCCCCTGCCCACTGAAAAAACCAAGGCAGAGCAAAATAAATAGCAGGAAAGAAATGCAACCAAATAACCGAAGGAAAAGAGAGAGGAAGGGGAAAAACCAAGGGAAGAAAATATGAGAGAAAAGCAGAATCCCCAAAAATACTTCACTGAGGACGAATAAATATGTGAGATCCAATAGATCTCCCAAACACCCAAACATCCAAACGCCCAAGTACAACGAGACAATCATGATACATCAGAGAGTTCATGAGAGGGCTCTCAATATTATTAGAGCAGGGAAGAAATCCCCCTTATAGCATCCAGGAGCACTCTGCTAGAAAAGGCGAAATGCTAGCCAATAGATTGCTAGAGGACAGCGTGCAACCAAACAATGCACATGACGAGGGTTAGGTTTCGAGGAAGAGCAAAGGGGAAAATGCGTTTCAAACGCCGCCCGAGTCCTGGAGGTAAGATGCGTTCATTTCCCGAGCCGCCCGAGATATATATAACGCGCCCTGTTCCACGGGGTCAATAATAATAGAAGACACCTGGAGGTGCGACGGCGGGAATCTCTCCAAGCAATATGGGATCCACTGCATGGAACAACATGCCAGTGATGACGATCATTTTCTTCTTTTCATTTTTTTTTATTTATTTATTTATATATTTTTTTTTTTACCTTTTCATTTCACTTTTGGGGAGTTACCGCTTTCTTCTCACTCTCTTTGCCCTGGAAGAGTCTGGCGCGTCGCTGTTGGGACTGCCAGCGACAAACAGGGTTCACGTAGATAACTTTGCCTCGCAATGATCATAATCAAGGACCAGTCAGTCTGAAAAGGCCATGACGCTTAACCTATTTCTTGCTGTCATTTGCTGTTGCTTGCTGCCACTGATTAGTGTTGACAACGGACAAGAGTTTTGAAGAGGGAGTTGGAAGCGTTGCTTCTTTTGCCAGAGAAGTTGAAGTTGGTTTTGGGGTTGGTGTTCCAAACCAGCATGGCTCGTCGGTCAGGAACGCCGCCGACTGGCTCAGAGCCGAAGTAGCTTGGGTGTTGTGGCATGAAACGCCCTAAATTAGGCTCATGGCTGCCTACGACCAAGTTAAGATGAAACAGCTGCAGAGAAATTGACGATTGCTTTGTCGAGGGGATCCTTTAGGCCAGTCTTAAAAGGCAGCTATTAGAGATGACATGATTCAAAGTCAACTCACCAACCGGGACAAATATAGTTTACCCAGTTTATCAAGTCGGTGCAGCGGGGGTTTCTGGGAGAGATCCTATCTAATACTGTTTGGTAACTATTCAAATATAGTTACGTCAGAGTAGCAATATAATTGGGCAGATAACCTGCGAAAGGAGAGAAAACCAACGGCCGGTTGAAACGGCACCGTTGAGGGCATGGCTAGGGCAACAAGTTTTTGCCCTGTTCACTCCAGGAGAAATTATATGGCTACGTTATCCGCATCCTAAATGACGAGATTCCTGCGGTAGGAACCGCAAGATTGCTTGACTATCTCCTAACCTTGACAGAAGAAACGATGCATAGCTAACCTGGGTAGTTACTTGATCCAGGATCCAGAAGACTCTCCAAAACAAAGGACTTTTCTTATGGTTTTGTCTGCTCGAGTTATTATCTATTCAAAGTAGACCACGCACCCGGAGTATTCATGTGACGAGCCCTATTCGTTCGTAGACCCAGCGAATACGTCTGTCATTTCGTCGTGCTTAATCCACTTGGTATATCAGACAAATCTGTGAGCTAGCATCGTTCTCCATCTCCATTGTCATCACGAGGACAGCCAGTAAATTTCACCCAACTGATGCGACCTTCTTTCACCTCTAAAGATACACAACAGAGCCGTTCTCCTGCAGTGCTGGATGGCTGAGGGAGAGGACCGGGTAACCGTTTGTGGCAAGGTATCTTGCAAACTAGCGACTCAATGAGATTGTACTTACAACAACCAGTTTGCATATGTACATGACAGAAATTCCCCACACCTCTGTGAAGAGATGTTCTGGCATATACAGGGAGATTCTAGGGGTGCATTGTAGACGATGATATGTTGGGATTGTGATTTGTTTGTGCTTTGTATCTGTGAATTCACCGTACACGCATTGTGTGCAACTAGGGGGCTTATTCAGGTGAGAGACACAGAGTGGTTATGATGTAACATAGAGTAGTTAATGGGGACAAGGGAGGGGAAATGGGGAAAATGTCCCCGGAATATATCAGCATGCCCGGGTTTAGTTGACTTGTTCGATCCCAAGTGGGGTGGGGGAGAGCTGGATATAGAGAAAGGAGAGGAGTTGAGTAGAGGAGGGAGCATGGGGGGGGGGGAGGAGACACGCAAAAGATACGCAGGTGCCTAGGGTAAATACCCGCTCCCAAAGACCATCGACAGACCTGTGTAGAGATGGCAGGATGATCATGGGACCATGGATCTAATACATCGTAAGAATAAATGAGATTAGTATCTTTAAATGGTCTCAAAAGGGATCATTCCGTGCATGTGATATTTGAGGATGTTTCTCCGTATCTTCGCTTGTCCGAGGTTGGCTTCCCCCTATCAGAGCTTTGGCTCCAGACTCAGGCCGGCTGTCAGACAGCTAGGTCGGATGGAATAGACTCTGGCTACTTATCCGGAGCACCTATGCAGCCGTTTTCAGAAATGTTAATCTAGGTAGGATCCTGTCCCCACACTTGACATGAAGAGACAATAGGGTCTCACTTGCGGAGAAAGAGCAAAAAACAAAACGTAACATTCAGCATCAAATCGAAAACATGTTGAGCAGAAATACAATAATCTATGTTTAAGGTAGATCAAATTCTACTGCACTCATACACATGTGCAACAACTTTGGAAACTGGCAGATCCAGCCACAGCCTGATACAAAGAAATCGGATCTCCGTTGCAGTCACCACATGGCAGGGTACGACGGAAGTTAACGATATAAACGAAATGTATATCAGGCCTCGTGGAGTCGTGGGCCTGGGCCTCCAGATTCTCCCAGCGTTGCGGAACAATTATAAGATATTGACATACAACAATACCTTGGTACATAAATAGTTGCGTTGTTTCCCACCGGGTTGGGACAATGTCACTTAAGTTAGCTTAAAATATAATAATCATTGCACAGGATGACCGTGACTTGATGGTTTGGCCGGAATAGAAAATCCTCAAGAAAAGCAGGATGCAGGGTCGCGTGCAGATGCTGTGGTCCACGGTTGGGCACGACGTTGCATCATACAAGAAGAGAAATGTCGGAAGGAGATGAAGTAGACAGACAGGTAAATTGGTACCTATAGGCAGGGAGAAGGTACCTAGCTGCCCAGTATGGCAGCGCGCTGTGAGCCGCCGTGACATCATACGTTAATAGACACGGGGTATATAGGAACCTGCACAACCATTATGGACAGGGGGAAATTCCCCGTAGATAGAAATCAAGTTTGAAGGAGAACCTCCCGAAAAGATCAGCAACAGGCGAATCTCGATACATCACCATATCTGGGATGTGGCAGGTTCTGGGGCATTGGCGAGCTCTAAGCTCCTCCAGTCCTTTATATTGTTTCGTGGACGGTTGCGTCAAGCGTGCCGATATCCTTGCAGTCTTGCAGAGTTGGCCACGACGGTTCCCAGCAGCCAGGGTAACCGCAACAATATGTACAAGTACGTCGAACATGTGGAGGATAATATAGCGAAAAGTAAAAGAACAATGTCCCACTGCACCGGAATCAATTTCAGTACGCATTCTCCTTCAACCCCTCCTTTGAAACATCCCCATCCGTTCAAAGAAACCCAAACTGCAAGAAACGGAGCTCGCGGAAGGTGGGCAGAATCGAAAAGGGAAAAACTTGGCCCCACGCAAGCACACAAATTTCGCAGTTCGGTCCGGAACAACCGGATAATCCGCAAGTATATCCCCCTAACAGGACTAGCGCATTCATGGCGGTGAGGCATACTCCGATCCTATTGGCTACACAACACCGATCTCCGCCTGGTGACCTGCGTGTCGCCAAGGTAAACCTTGGAAGCATCTCCCCTTCCAATCTCCGCAGGTTTCACCCCTAACAGAACGTGTTAAACGGCCCTAACAGCCCTTGGAGAGACAAGGCTAATTTTGGATGGGTTTAACTATTAACTCCCTAGGACCTTGGTTCAAGGGGCTTTAGGCGTCACCAGCCGTCCAAAGTTGATGGATGACAGTAGTTTGCAGCAGTGTTAGTTGGGTGCTTGCAGGCCTGCAGCCGGGGTTAAGGTTGCTCTGCTTGAGGGGACCTGACTTTGTGAGAGGAGCGGAGCCGAAAGGCAAAATAAAAAAGGTCCAAAAAAGCAACACCCAAACAAGCGATTTTCTCGGTTTACGGATTAACGTTCGCCACAAAAGGAAAACTACTTTATTCTTCCCAACGCCCCCCCCCGGGGCGGGGGTTGTTGGTGGTGGTCGGTGAACAGTAATACGGGGGGGATCGTGATAGTTTCGCCTTAGCGGTCTGTGTAAAGAAGACCGGGGTGGAGGGGTGGGCGCTTT